>NW_026734011.1:0-52500 GCF_028476545.2 Physella acuta | reverse complement strand
AGTACAGGGAGAGTAGTGGTCAGTACTGGGAGAGTAATGTAGTGGTCAGTACAGGGAGAGTAGTGGTCAGTATTGGGAGAGTAATGTAGTGGTCAGTACAGGGAGAGTAGTGGTCAGTACTGGGAGAGTAGTGGTCAGTAAAGGGAGAGTAGTGGTTAGTACAGGGAGAGTAGTGGTCAGTACTGGGAGAGTAATGTAGTGGTCAGTACAGGGAGAGTAATGTAGTGGTCAGTACAGGGAGAGTAGCGGTCAGTACTGGGAGAGTAATGTAGTGGTAAGTACAGCGAGAGCAGTGGTCAGTACTGGGAGAGTAATGTAGTGGTCAGTACAGGGAGAGTAATGTAGTGGTCAAAACAGGGAGAGTAATGTAGTGGTCAGTACTGGGAGAGTAATGTAGTGGTCAGTACAGAGAGAGTAATGTAGTGGTCAGTACAGAGAGAGTAATGTAGTGGTCAGTACAGGGGGAGTAATGTAGTGGTCAGTACAGGGGGAGTAATGTAGTGGTCAGTACAGAGGAGAGTAATGTAGTGGTCAGTACAGGGAGAGTAATGTAGTGGTCAGTACAGGGGGAGTAATGTAGTGGTCAGTACTGGGAGAGTAATGTAGTGGTAAGTACAGAGAGAGTAATGTAGTGGTCAGTACAGGGGGAGTAATGTAGTGGTCAGTACATGGGGAGTAATGTAGTGGCCAGTACAGGGAGAGTAATGTAGTGGTAAGTACAGCGAGAGTAGTGGTCAGTACTGGGAGAGTAATGTAGTGGTCAGTACAGGGAGAGTAATGTAGTGGTCAGTACAGGGGGAGTAATGTAGTGGTCAGTACAGAGGAGAGTAATGTAGTGGTCAGTACAGGGAGAGTAATGTAGTGGTCAGTACAGGGGGAGTAATGTAGTGGTCAGTACTGGGAGAGTAATGTAGTGGTAAGTACAGAGAGAGTAATGTAGTGGTCAGTACAGGGGGAGTAATGTAGTGGTCAGTACATGGGGAGTAATGTAGTGGTCAGTACAGGGAGAGTAGTGGTCAAAACAGGGAGAGTAATGTAGTGGTCAGTACTGGGAGAGTAATGTAGTGGTCAGTACAGAGAGAGTAATGTAGTGGTCAGTACAGGGAGAGTAGTGGTCAGTACAGGGGATAGTAGTGGTCAGTACAGGGAGAGTAATGTAGTGGTCAGTACTGGGAGAGTAATGTAGTGGTCAGTACAGAGAGAGTAATGTAGTGGTCAGTACAGGGCGAGTAATGTAGTGGTCAGTACAGAGGAGAGTAATGTAGTGGTCAGTACAGGGGGAGTAATGTAGTGGTCAGTACAGAGAGAGTAATGTAGTGGTCAGTACAGGGGGAGTAATGTAGTGGTCAGTACAGGGAGAGTAGTGGTCAGTACAGGGGATAGTAGTGGTCAGTACAGGGAGAGTAATGTAGTGGTCAGTACTGGGAGAGTAATGTAGTGGTCAGTACAGAGAGAGTAATGTAGTGGTCAGTACAGGGGGAGTAATGTAGTGGTCAGTACAGGGAGAGTAATGTAATGATCAGTACAGGGAGAGTAATGTAATGATCAGTACAGAGAGAGTAATGTAGTGGTCAGTACAGGGGGAGTAATGTAATGATCAGTACAGGGAGAGTAATGTAATGATCAGTACAGGGAGAGTAATGTAGTGGTCAGTACAGAGGAGAGTAATGTAGTGGTCAGTACAGGGGGAGTAATGTAGTGGTCAGTACAGAGAGAGTAATGTAGTGGTCAGTACAGGGAGAGTAATGTAGTGGTCAGTACAGGGAGAGTAATGTAGTGGTCAGTACAGGGAGAGTAATGTAGTGGTCAGTACTGGGAGAGTAATGTAGTGGTCAGTACAGGGAGAGTAAATTAGTGGTCAGTACAGGGAGAGTAATGGTCAGTTCAGAGGGAAAAAGAAAACAAAAATTAGATTATTTGATTAAATATTTTGGGAAAAATAATAAACAAATCAATTTGTTGGAATAATTAAAAAACGTCATTATACAAACATCTACCATTATTGTTCAAATTAATGCATTGGCAAACATTTAAACGAAATTATCCCGATGCTTGATGGAATCTTTACAGTTTATTTTTAATAACTTAATTAAACCGTTTAAATTCATAACCATTAAAATAAAATATTATTTTTTGTAAACAGAAAAACAGGAAACGGAAAGTAATTGATTTTCTACTTTCGTTTTTTTTTAAAATTTAGAAATAAAACAACCGCAATCTAAACAAACATTGTTGTGAGATGTCGGGCTTTAGTAATACCTTCTCTAGACGGATGGTCTTCAGTACTTTTAGCTGACCCTAATCTTTCAAGAAAGGGATCAACTACGAACCTGTCTAAATATGACGGATGGTTTGGTAGAAGTGGAGAGTATCTAAAACTTTAAAAAAATATATATAAATGTTGGTATTTAATGAGTTAGCTAGAGAACTCATTTAGGCTTTGGAGTAGGAGTACATGGAAAAATTGAATGGTAGGATAACTACGTCTTGGTAGGATAAATTTGCCATTGGTAGGATATACCTACGTCTTGGTAGGATATACCTATGTCTTGGTAGGATATAACTACGTTATGGTACGACAGCTATGTGTTTTGTCGGGACGACGCCGTCACTGGTATGATAACTCAGAGGCGTAGCGAGGGGGGATGGGCGCGGGGTGCGGACCGTAGCGGGTGACAACATTTAGGGGGGGGGGGGTGACACCAAGGCAAAAAATAGCAAAATATATAGAGAAAAATTTGAAGGGAGGGAGGGGGGTGCAAATCGAAAGTTTGAGGAGGGGGGGGGTGCAAAACGAAAATTTAAAAGTTTGTCCCCCGGAAGGGTCGCTACGCCTCTAGGGGGTGACACCATTAAGTGCCGCACCGGGTGACACCCGACCTCGCTACGCCACTGTGATAACTACGTCATTGATGGGATAATTACGTCATGTGTGTGACGTTTACCTCATTGTTGTAAATATACGTCTTTAATCATTATTTAAAACAAAATTAACTCTAGTCTTTAGTAAATGCCCAGAATACAATTTTTAAAATTATTTGTTATGAAGAAAACAAAACAAAACGGAAAGCTTAGTATATAGTAAATCTTAGTTTATATGATTGTAAGGGTTAGTGTTAGATTTAGGATAAAAGCTAAATTCAAGGCAAAGGCTCAGGATCAGGTTAGAACAGTGGTTCTTAACCTGTGTTCGATCGAACCCCTGGGGTTCAGTGAGTATGTGTTAGGGGTTCGGCGGAGGTCAAGGCACACATCCGACACATATGATTCACGATCATATTTTCTTAGTGCAAACGATAGAACTATTAAGAAGGGTTCGGTTTATGCGTATATGAAACTGGTGGGTTTCGTTACCTTCTAAAAGGTTAAAAACCACTGGGTTAGAACAAAGAATTTGGACTAAGACATTGTAAAGATCAAAGGCAGAGTTTCTTCCAGGTTTTTTTTGGGGGGAGGGGGTGGATATGTTGACCGCCCCCCCCCCCCCCCCCCCCGACAATATTAAGTGCCCTCCTGGAGAAAAAAGTCTGGAAGAAACACTAGTCAAAGGTAGTACACCAATACTAACTAGACCACCCTCGCATGCAGTTCTATCAAGCCAACATATGACACGTTTAAACTTCTCCACATTTTAAATGTACTTTCAAGGTAAAAATCTAACAACAGAGCATTGACCTTAGAGTCCATTTCCATTTGTTCATTATCGCACAACGCTACATCCGGTACCCTCGTAAAGGGAAAGTACGCGCCGACTGTTTTTAAGTTTGATAGAGTTACATCCCTGTAAAAGGTTACCAAGAGTGCCGCCCCCTATTGTGCTGTTCTATAAAAAAATCTTGAAAATTCACACACAAATAAAATATTATTACTATTTTAAAAACCTAATTCGGGGGTTTAAAATTTCGATAATTATAGAGAAGAAATGTATCAACGAAACAGCATCAGCAGTGTTATCGTATTCATCACGAGTTTCGTAGTTCTTGCTTCGTAGAATATTTAAAGCTTTTTTTTTTTTTTCTTGTACGCTATATTTTGATTCATGTTAAAATAATCTTGAGTTTCTACTTCTTTAAGATATCATCAAAGAGTTACAAATAAAGTTTCACATACAGAACAAGAACATATTATGGCCTGGCCGGTCAAATTATTTAGTTAACACCTCAAGAAATATCATCTGACGAGCCGACCCGCAGCGTATCATACGCCGCTATTTAGTTTTTTTTTCTACTTTTCAGTAATTTATAATTTGTGAATTCGACAGTACCAATGCTGTCACTGAAAATATTTGCTTAAAAACACTAAACCCCCTTCCCCCCCCCCCCACGTGAAAGCAGCCTCCTGTTAGTTACCTCCTCTAAGTTTAAAATCGTTTCAAACTCAATTATCTGCCCCTAATAGCCGTCACCAAACCCGTCTCTATGATTGTAAAATGTAAACAGAGTGAACACCAATCACCAGATCATGTGGGGGTGGGGGTGGTAGTGATAGTGATAGAGAGAAAGAGAGGGGACTGTAAGGAGGCGCTTGCAGCTTGTTTTCTATCTGATCCCAGAAGAGAATTATATATATATATAGATGTTTTCCTGTTCGTGCCCGAGTAGCGTCAGGCATATGAAGTAGAGTTCATCCGACCCAGAGACCTCGGCACATGAAGAGATAATGTGGTCAGCACATGAAGGGATAGTGTGGTCAGCATTATAAGCCATCCGCCTACATACAACAGACACCACCTATAACATTTCGTACTTATATCTTCATAAAAAAATAATTTAAAATTTGAAATTATTTCTATTTCTCTCTTTGCATTATTTTCTAAGATGATTCAAACTTATTGTGAGGGTGGGGGTTTTTAAGAGGCGTCACGAATGAATCCAACAACACACAGTTCAAGTTCAACTATAATTGTTCTTTATTAAAATGATATATATGTTCAAGTTTCTACCTAACTGATCTACACTGTACTATTTACTTCTACTACTGACTGTTCACTATACTACTAACTACACACTCCCGTGACCACTCCTAACACTATCTAACTGTTCTCTAGCTCTGCAAATTACAACCGTCTCTAACCGCTTCCTAACACCTTCTCTCCTCGCTATCTACCTATCAACTGCCTATGGCTCTACTGACCCACGCTTCAGTGGTCAGCTGACCGTCCCATGTGACCGGTCAGCCCTGTGCGCCCATTGGCCTCTATCTGACCAACCAACTAGGCCTATAGATAGTCTGTTTCTGCTAACCTATATCTGCTAAACATGTCTGACGTAATCTTGCGTCATCACATATCTCCCTCCCTTTCTGTAGCTGACAAATTATATTTTTCAGCGTCTGCTACTAATCTAATACATCAACAACTATCTATCTTACTACTCTATTCTATCCCTAACATCAATCATAAAAATCAAAACAAAATGGGACAGCACAGTTTACAAATACATAAAATCTTGTGTTCCTGAAAAAAAGAAAATGTCATTGTTCTAGATCTTGTGTAAGTATCCTGACATCTGTGGTGTGACTGGTGTCTCTGCTTGCTTATGTATGTCTATGTTATGGTATGTGTGAATTCAACCATGTGTAACTCAGTTCTGGCTAGGTTGTCGTGTACTGGCCTTGAGCCAATCTTAGTAGAATGTGTAACTGGTTGAACGGGCTCTGCTAGCAGTGTAAGTGTATGTGTAAGTGTTATGTAATTGCTGGCGTTCCTCTGTGGTGGGTGGGTTGTGGCGAGTTTTGATGTAAATTCCCGTGAGGCGGGTGTAGGCGTAACTTTCGTTGGTCAATGTGATGACGCAACAATCTCATCTCAACGCTGGTTGAGACGTCCACGTAGAGTGGTTATACGATGAACTGGAGCTGTTTGATGCGGTGGCGAACAATGATGTAACGTTCCGACGCTGGGAACTTGGACGATGGGTCGTCTACCCTTTGTATGTGCCGACGTAGGTGTACGTAGCTGGCGGTCTGTTATTCAACCCCAGTGTGGGGGCGAAGCGGTGGCGATGCGTCCGCTGTCTTGACCATGGCAATTCTCTGTTCAGCAGGGCTGTTCGCTGTCCAGGTAACTCAACGTGATCAGGGGCTTCGGGTGGCGGCATTCTTTGAAGTGTCTGCTTCATCTCGTCTCATTCTCTGTAAGCGTTGGTGGTCTGAAAATTGTATTTCGAGACTATGAGCAATGGTTTTACGTGACCATTTATTGCCCGCGCAGACAAGTATTCAGACAGAGGTACCTTCCATTAAAAAAAACCTCAATCCCAAATTTAAACGTGCTGAACATTTGTCTGGCGGTATAACAAACATTAAAAAATAACATTACAACATAACCAAATAAAAAATCAGTACACTCTAATCTAACAACAATCTGTAAAGCCTAATAAACTCAATAGACGTATTCACTACTAGAGCTTAGAAATAGCTTCACAAAAAGAAGAGACATGTAAGTGTATATAATTAATATCGTGCCATTTCAAATCAACATTTCAACACGTAATCATATAGTGGAGCAGCTCTCACTATGTGACTTCTGACAAAAAACTGGCTGGCTTGACTTAATGACTGACTTCACTTATGACTTCAGTAACTCGACTCATTTCACTTTAACTGACTTCAGTAACTTCACTTATTTCACTTTGACTTCAGTAACTCGACTGACTCCAATTTAACGACTGATTTCCTCTGACGACTGACTTCAATTACTTCAACTTGACGACTAACTTCACTTTGAAGACTAACTTGACCTAGACGACATATTTCACTGACTGACTTTGACTTCAATTCAACTTAAAAGACTTCACTGACTGACTTAAACTTCGACGACTTAAACGTCTTCACTTTGACTTCAATGACTTTTCCTTGACTTCAACGACTTCAATATGACTTCAAAGACTTCCCTTTGACTTCGACGACTTTAAATAACGTCTTCACTTTGACTTCGACGGCTTAAACGTCTTTCCTTGACTTCGACGATTTCCCTTCTTCACTATGACCTCAACTATGACTTCAACAACTTATTGACTGACTTGACTGACTTCACGCCGATTCCTCGGCGACTTAGATTCACACAAAAACTCGACTTAACTTCACCATTATGTTCATTATTCAAATCATTCGTGGGGGCGGTCCGGGTCAAATTCTATCCAGGCATTAATATACCACACTAGGATCGATAGGGCGGGGCTCGGTGTGGACAATTGTGTTGCGAACTTTCACATGGTCTATGATTACTATAATTGTGTTTGTGTAGGTGTGTTGCTGGGGTCATCTGGTTTAAGGCTGACCAGGAGTAACCGTACTCTTTTTCTGCTATCAAATTCTTTGTTATATAATCCTCTGGTTCCTTGTTAACTGATTTCTCTAATCTCAGCAATCTGTTACTGAGTGTGTCGTTCTGCAGTCTTAAGTTAAGAACAGCTGCACCAATCTCAGTAGTCTTTATAGAATGATCATCAATAACCTCGTTAACTTTTTCTATCAACTTGTCCGTTTTGAAATGCAATCCGTCTACTTTTGTGTCTACTTGTTCTTTGTTCCGAATACTGGGCTGCTTGTTTATTTGTTGCTTGTGACTCATGAATTCTACATTAAATTGCTTCACTCCTGTAATGTTGCCTAATATCATATCGTATGGTCCGTTTTTGAAAACAACTGCTTCAACTGTTTTACACGCTGAGGGTGTGGCTATGGTGACTATAGCTGTTGGCCAAACATATGTGCTGCCTCTTGAACTGTGAACACGTTGTGTTCTGCCTGTGTATTGGTGGTGTTGTACGAATGTGTTACGTACTGCCACTGTGGAGCATAGTGTATCCCTAATTGATGTGGCGTATCTGTTATTGACTTTTGATGTAAATATGTCTGTTCTTCTACTGGCTTCTGTAAACGATGACATAAAAGCTTTTCTATTTATCTGTCTATATTTTGGTCTGTTGCGTTGTGCATCTTGTTGGCGTCTATCATAATATCGTATTCTGCAATTTATTTGTTTGTGGCCTGTTCTATTACAATAGTAGCATCTGACACTGTACTTGTGTTTTTGTTGACTGTAGTTAATCTGAATGGTGTGATTTGCCGTATTATGTTTTTGGAGTGTAGGCCTATGTGGTGTTTCACTTTTTGTAGTAGGTATTTCGCTTGCTTCACTGGACGTGTCATCTGAATCTGAGTCGTAGGAATAGTAAAATGCTGGTTCGGCTATCTGGTTGTTTTTATTTGTATCTAAACTTTGCACCATTTCTTGTTTGGCTTGGCGAAGTTCTCTCATTTTTTCTATTTCTTTACGAATTCTTTCTGTTTCTTCTTTAATTCCGGCAATATATGTTTCTGCTTCTCTTTGTTTCTCTGCTAACTCGGCATCTATCTTTGCATCATATTCTTCTTCAGTCAACAAGGAATCTGGATCTCCGGTTACCTTGTAATCTACAATTCTATTGATCAAATCTTCCATAGCATCTGGATCATCTAGAGTTTTTACGTCAAATTCTTTAACAGTTAATAACCAGTCTCGATTTTCTGTTGTCGTGTATTGTCCAAGCCTAATAATCAATTCATCCAGAATATCTGGATCCTCAATAGTTCTTGTTTTGTGTTCCATTTTAACTGTATTCTGAACATTTGTGTATAGCAACAAGTCATCAATTCTACCTGACTCTTCTAGGCCTGACTTGAGCTCAGTTTTAGTGCCCACTTCGTACAATGGAGGCATTTTTAAGGGTAGTGTGGTTGAAGAAACAGATAAGAAAGAGGCAGAAAAACCGCTGGTACCAAATATCCAGCACGAGTCTAAACCCAAACGTTTAAAAAAATTTTGGAAGGTACTTATCTTTTTTTTTAATATGTAGACTGTTCCCTTGTGTTGGTAATCCAAACTCGTTCCGGTTGAAGAAACCCTCTGTTGTGTTGAGTTAAGAAAGCTGTACACCAGTACACTCCGTCATGAGTAACCAATATACTGTCTTTCCTGTCCTCGACCCGCGCTCCACCAGATGTGAGGGTGGGGGTTTTTAAGAGGCGTCACGAATGAATCCAACAACACACAGTTCAAGTTCAACTATAATTGTTCTTTATTAAAATGATATATATGTTCAAGTTTCTACCTAACTGATCTACACTGTACTATTTACTTCTACTACTGACTGTTCACTATACTACTAACTACACACTCCCGTGACCACTCCTAACACTATCTAACTGTTCTCTAGCTCTGCAAATTACAACCGTCTCTAACCGCTTCCTAACACCTTCTCTCCTCGCTATCTACCTATCAACTGCCTATGGCTCTACTGACCCACGCTTCAGTGGTCAGCTGACCGTCCCATGTGACCGGTCAGCCCTGTGCGCCCATTGGCCTCTATCTGACCAACCAACTAGGCCTATAGATAGTCTGTTTCTGCTAACCTATATCTGCTAAACATGTCTGACGTAATCTTGCGTCATCACACTTATAATAAAACAAAACAACAGACGGGATTTCAAACAAGTCAAAAGATCCAATCGTGTCTCCTCTGACAAAACCTCCCTAAATAAATGGGAAATCCCATGTAATGCATTTTAGTTTGTTTTTTTACTAACTGTGACGGATAGTCTTTTTTTAGTAACGGGATTTTCCAATTTAAAATTTAAAAATAACGGAATTTTTTAAGCGAGCATCACACTGAAAAAAATCCGTCCGTGTAGTTTTACGGGCTTAAAATTTTTTCTTTTTTTTTCAGTTTTTTCTTAAAATAAAGCCAAGAATTTTTTTTAACGGTAGTAGTTTCTATGTGTGTAGAAAAAAATCTAATACATGATTCAGAATTTATTTAGAGTTCTTACATTGAAATTACTCCAGCAATTTATGTATACCATTAAAAGTTATTTTAATTATCTAACTTTGTCATATTTTCGTTAATATATGTAATGCCCTTTTCTGCAATAAATTTTGCACACAGGGGTCATCCATTTATGACGTCCACATTTTTTTTGGAATTTGGACCCCCATCCCCCGTCCACAAAAATCCACTTAATTCCCTATCAAAAGTCCACACGCGTCCGCAAAAGTCAAAATTTGTTTGACCCCACCCCCCCCCCCCCCCCCATTGTGGACGTCAAAAATGGATGACCCCACATTGTCCTGATCTGGGAAGTTAACCAGTGACCAGTAAAACCAAATCAATTTAGTTCAAATTTCATTGTTTAAATTTAAAATAGCGTGAGAATTGCCTATATAAAATAGAGCAGACTAAGTCGAGTTTTTCGGATCTTAACTAATGGAAATCAAAAGATATTGTCATCATCACTACGCGGGGTCTCATTTCAAATCAAACCTGCGCTTTATTAACGTTTGGTGGGTTCCAGAGTGTTCTAAGGGGTCGTCCATAAATGACGTCACACTCGTAGGAGGGAGGGGGGTCCGAATTTTGTGACGGTGTGTGATGAGGGGGAGGGGGAGGGGGTTCAGATGGTGCGACATCACATTTTTGCATTATAAAAAAGCAATGTTAGAAAACGAATTTTAGACGTTATTTCGCGTTTCGGAAAACTTTTTTAATACATTGTAATAGGAATTTTGGAAAAATATCGATGTTTAAAAAAATTTCAACTGCAATTTCGAGGGTGGTTGTAGGCTGTGACGTCATTTTAGGGGGGAGGTCTGGCTTTTTGTGACGATCTGTGACGGAGGGGAGGGGGGAGGTAAAAATCGTCAAAAAAGCGTGACGTCATTTATAGATGACCCCTACAGAACCCGACTGCGAGTTTTCAGACGCCAGTCCGGTGGGTGCCAGACGATCATTGTTCCAGGCCAGCGATGCCACACTACACCCCAGGTCAGTACCGAACAAACGATAAATTATTCACCCCCTACCTCCCAACACCCTTGACTTCCCTCTAGCGCGTGGGAGACGGGTCATAACCAGGACAGGACGTGACGTCACCGGAAGTCGTAAATCATCGCGGATTGATCTATTTAATTGGTCGGGGTACACAGCGGTTTATGCTAATTAACGGGCGTGAGTGATTGTCATTCTTTAGCGCGTTATCGCTCTCTATCAGATTAAGGGGACAGAACTCAGGGTTTGGTCAGTCGGTTAATTCCCTTTAGAGGCCAGCTCACGCGGTGCATGCACGTCTCGCTGCGCCTGTATGTTGGTGACGTATTCCAATTATAGCCTCGCACGATAGTACCATCTGGTTGTTGACCTTATGGTACCGAGACGGTTCTCAAACTTTGGTCTTAACACTCGTACCGTATTTAATTTATTTTGAACACATTTTCATATTTTCGTAACTCTGCTTATACATATACATATATCTCCGATGACAAGTCAACTATCTATTGATTTCGACGTATGTCTCGTGATGTAAGAAAGGTTTTTGTTCCAGGATATCTTTTTAAAAAGCAAGGGTTGTCTAATACGCGTGGGGTGATTTTATACGGCAAATATATCCCAAACTATATTTTATATTTTAAGTTCCCCTTTCAAACATTATGGTCTATAGGGCAAGTGAAGTGGAGTTCACTTGTTTCTGTGACCTTGACATATGAAGAGATAGTGTGGTCAGCACTATGCCCAGCCGCCTTTACTTTCCCTAACGTGAGTTAGGTACTTATCAGAGTTGGGTGGACTCAGGGACGGTCTACTGACTTGAACCCGAATTCGGGCTCGAGACTTACGGGTTAGCAGTCCAGCTCTCTACCGCTAGACCACTCCGTCCCATAATTTTATAATTTAAGGACTGGAATCATTTTATACACCTTTTCGTTTTAAACACCGGAAAATTCGGTAATTGAATTAGTTTTAAAGTATTAATGAAATAGTTCTGTAGTTGTATTTACCAGAAGGAAGGGAAGAAACACCCAAAACAGTGTCGAAATTGTATTCACCGAATTAATAATTTTCAACATACTTAATGGGACAAATAGAGCATACTCTAGTATTGAATGAGTTCTTTTTATAAGCTTTTATTTAGTTCACAATGTCTGTTTGTTTGTATGTTGGTTTGTGGATTTGTGACAAATTTTGTAACTCGATTTTAACCGACTTCTAATGCAGCGATTTCGTTCAAACTTTCCAAATACACTCGTCTACAATGACAGTCAATGAAAAGTTTCAGATTTAAACATTTGTATAGTTTTTATTCTTCTTTTTTATATCTGTCTTCCGACAAGCTTTTTTTTAAAAATAAAATACTTTGTCAATAAATTTTATACCGCCAGATGAAAATCGATTACAATCTTTTACTCACACGCAAAAGCAAGAGTCCTCACGTAATCGACTCTTCTGACCTCCTACTCGATACCTTGACCTTAATTACCCGGAATTTAAGTAGGTTCCGGTTTTCGCTATCGGAGCCGATTTCGCCCTGAGCTAGCGAACAAATCAGGCCAATGATTGTTGTTTGTGTAAACAAGGATCGTTGGCCTTACAGACGACTGGAACGGGAACCACGTGATCAGGCTCGCAGTGTTGGCGCTGATCGATAATTAATCAGCTGATCATTACACGGTCCTTTATATCAGCCGAATCATTACATGGTCCGTTATATTAACCAAATTATTACACAGTTCTTTATATCAGCCAAATCATTACATGGTCCGTTATATTAACCAAATTATTACACGGTTCTTTATATCAGCTGATCATTACACGGTTATTTATATCAGCTGATCATTACATGGTTCTTTATATCAGTTGATCATTACATGGTTCTTTATATCAGCTGATCATTACATGGTTCTTTATATCAGCTGATCATTACACGGTTTTTTATATCAGCTGATCATTACATGGTTCTTTATATCAGCTGATCATTACACGGTTCTTTATATCAGCTGATCATTACACGGTTATTTATATCAGCTGATCATTACATGGTTCTTTATATCAGTTGATCATTACATGGTTCTTTATATCAGCTGATCATTACATGGTTCTTTATATCAGTTGATCATTACATGGTTCTTTATATCAGCTGATCATTACATGGTTCTTTATATCAGCTGATCATTACACGGTTCTTTATATCAGCTGATCATTACATGGTTCTTTATATCAGCTGATCATTACACGGTTCTTTATATCAGCTGATCATTACATGGTTCTTTATATCAGCAGATCATTACATGGTTCTTTATATCAGCTGATCATTACATGGTTCTTTATATCAGGTGATCATTACACGGTTCTTTATATCAGCTGATCATTACCTGATTCTTTATATCAGCTGATCATTACATGGTTCTTTATATCAGCTGATCATTACACGGTTCTTTATATCAGCTGATCATTACATGGTTCTTTATATCAGCTGATCATTACATGGTTCTTTATATCAGCCAAATTATTACATGGTCGATTACATCAGTCAAATCATTACATGGTCCGTTATATTAGCCAAATTATTACACGGTTCTTTATATCAGCCAAATTATTACAAGGTCCGTTATATCAACTAAATCAATACATGGTCCTTAATTTCAGCCAAATCATTACAAGGTCCTTTATAACATCCAAATTATTACACGCTCCTTTATATTAGCCAAATTAGTAAACGCTCCTTTATATCAGCCAAATTATTACAAGGTCTCTTACATCAGGTAAACCATAACGTGGTCCTTTATATCAGCCAAATTGTTACATGGTTCGTTATATCAACTTAATCATTACATGGTCCTTTATATCAGCCAAATTATTACATGATCTCTTACACCAGTCAAATCATTACATGGTCCGTTATATCAACCTAATCATTACATGGTCCTTTATATCAGCCAAATTATTACATGATCTCTTACACCAGTCAAATCATTACATGGTCCGTTATATCAACCTAATCGTTACCTGATCCATTATATCATCCAAATCATTACATGATCCGTTATATAATCAAAATTATTACATGGTCGGTTATATCATCCAAATTATTACACGAAGTCTCAGACCTGTACATGTATGACGTCATTGATCCCATCTGATGGGTATCTGACTCACGTTCGGGAAAGTGAAAGCGGTTGGGCAAAGTACGGACAGAAACATCTGAACTCTACTCCTTCTGCTTTCATGGCCGTCAAGGCTGATAGGTTAAGTGACTTCTTCTTGTAAATAACGGTGGTTGTGCATAAAATTACCATACTATCCCTTCATACGCTATGGTCACGTGAACAGATTAGGTCTACTTCATCTGCCCTAATAACCGCTACGTCCGAAAAGATAATTGTAAAAACCACTGGATACGATAGAAAAATGGATGGTGCTACACAAAATATACTTCCACATTTCAAACGATAATTTCATTGTGAAAAACAAATGGGGGCACAAGTTCAATATCTAGAACAAGAGAATGGGGGCACAAGTTCAATATTTAGAACAAGAGAATGTGGGCACAAGTTCAATATTTAGAACAAGAGAATGGGGGCACAAGTTCAATATCTAGAACAAGAGAATGGGGGCACAAGTTCAATATCTAGAACAAGAGAATGGGGGAACAAGTTCAATATCTAGAACAAGAGAATGGGGGAACAAGTTCAATATCTAGAACAAGTGAAGCGAATTTTATTTTTAACAGAAGAAAAACTCCAGAAAACTCTTTTAAAAAACGTTCAGTAATTTGTTTTTTAAAATTGTTAAGTCGTTTTAACCTTAAGGGGATATGCGCGGAAAAAATCACAAAATTTCTTGTTTTTCGTCATGATGGGTTTCTTGCACTTTTGGATACTTTGTCCATTTTTGTATAAAGAAAATAATAACTTTAAAGAGAAAAAAATATTTTATGTGTTTGAATTTCGATTTTTATGTCCCTATTAATTAAAAAATAATCAATTTTCCCCAATCTAACAAGCTCTCTATGAAAAGTTTTATATCTGTCATTATATTGTATTTGACATAATTGGAAAGCTGCATTTCTCATGTATTTAATAAACTTAATTTCCTACATCTCGGAAACACCCAAAGCTTACAATCGGCTTTGCAGTTTACACAGATATGGTACTTTCCTGACCTACTTTTCATTACTTTTGGCTGTTTTTCTCAGCTCGCAGGTTTTTAACACTAAAAAGCCTACTACTTTTTTATTTATTAAACAATGCCAACCATATTTTCAGTAACTGTTCTTGATGCAAAAATACAACTTTTGTCACGAGGGAATTGTGATTGCTTTCATAGAAAAAAAGTATTTGGTAATTAATATGCACATTTTGAAACTTTTGAATACTAAAAAGGGTACGATTTTTTAGACCTTGTAAAATTCTTACTAGTAATTATTTCTAAAAGTTGTCGTGACAAAAGTTTTAATATATACTGAAATATAAGCAGTTTAAATTTGATTGCTACAGGTGCATAAATAAAAAAGCCTTAGTATTTTTAAAAGTACCGAAAAATTCAAAATGGCGGAGGTTTTTTGGGTTTCCATGACAACCAAAATTGTTTTCGACCCTTTTTTTTGCTGTTTAATATTTACTTTTATATGCCAAATATGATAAAAGTATTCAAAAGGCTTTAGATCTTAAACTGTAAAAAATAGAAAAAAACATAGCATATCCCCTTAAGCTTTTGCTTCTCCGTGCTACACAAAATATACTACCACATTTCAAATGATAATTTCATTGCGAGAAACAAATGGGTGTACCTGTTCAATATCTAGAACAAGAGAATGGGGGCACAAGTTCAATATTTAGAACAAGAGAATGGGGGGGGGGGGGCACAAGTTCAATATTTAGAACAAGAGAATGGGGGCACAAGTTCAATATTTAGAACAAGAGAATGGGGGGCATAAGTTCAATATTTAGAACAAGAGAATGGGGGCACAAGTTCAATATTTAGAACAGGAGAATGGGGGCACAAGTTCAATATTTAGAACAAGAGAATGGGGGGCACAAGTTCAATATTTAGAACAAGAGAATGGGGGCACCAGTTCAATATCTAGAACAAGTGAAGCGAATTTTATTTTTATCAGGAGTGGAAAAACTCCAGAAAACTCTTTTAAAAAACGTTCAGGGAATTTGTTTTTAAAGTTGTTAAGTCGTTTTAACCCTCGGCTTTTGCTTCTCCGTGAAAGTCAAGGCTGAATGGAATTAGCTGAAACTGGTTCAGGGTGGGACGGGGTCTTTTCTTTATTTTTAAACGTGGGTGTTTACGCCGTGGTGTTAAAGTCGTCTGCATACAAGAATTTGATTAATTATCCCCGGGGGAGACGGCAAGCCCGAGCAGTGTTTAGTCCGAGAAAGCTTTGGGGTTGAATAAGTGCGCGATGTTACGCCCAGCGGGTTTTCCCCATGACGTGCGCACCGAGTTAAAATATTGCTACACTTGCTATTTAAATCAATGCGACTTACTTTATGATTTTTGAAATAATCCGATTTTCTAAAGAAATATTTGTAAAATCGAAATAAAAATCGAAATTTAATTTTCAAGAAAGATGAAATCAAATTTTTTTTCCATGCTGTTGGTTGGATTTGATTTTTAGCAGGTTATCTGAGCCTGTTAGTCAAATGGAGCAGATGAAGTAGAGTTTACTTGTGGTATTCGCCCCAACGTAAAGAAGAATGAAAATCGAAACCGGAAATGAATGGCGTTTAGTGGATGTTCTCGTTCTAAACGCCGTACTTGTGAATTTTTGTTCTCTTTTTTTATGCGTGCATCAGACATGCATTTTACAGCGTCAGTTTACCTTGTCATGTTCGCTTTGGTATTACAGTTTTCATCATCGGCTTATGATGACTGATACAGATTTACAATATTGATACTTCTTTCTGACATGTACTTTCATTCATTTGAGATTGTTTACTCGTAAGCTATACAAATCTTCTAATTACAATTTAATTACAATTACACCTTTTAATTACACATTGAATTTTCAGGCCGTTTTTTTTTAGGTCGTTCTTGTATATAAATTAAGCTACAATACCGAAACAAAAATAAATATTTGCTTTGACGAATAATAATATATCAATATACGAGTTTAATGCTCTTTTAGAAATAAATTTAGAAAAAAAAGGTTAAACATGAAGAAAACCAACCCCCCCCGCCTACCCTCACCCCCCCCCCCCCCCTTACCCCTCGGGCTAGTCGGTGACAATTTCAGTCTGACCCAATTCAAGGAGGCCAAATTAAAAATTTAACTTCTAATTTACTTCCCTTCCTTTTTCCGCTCAAGTTGTCTCCCCTTAGACATTACAAATTCTCTTCTCCTGAAGGGTTTTACATATCCACTGGGACGGTTTTAAAATGGGACCCAATGTTTATAAACAAACATGTGACTCTTTCGCTTATAAAACATGGTCCACTATATAGAGTTAATTCAATTCGTTAGAAAATATAATAATAATTATTTCCGATTATTAATTAATTATATGGTTTTAATAAGACGCGCTGGACAGCGTGGCCTAGCGGTAGAGAGCTAGGCTGCTAACCTGAAAGTCTCGAGTTCGAATGCGTGTTTAAGTCAGTAGACCGTCCCTGAGTCCACCAAACTCTGATGGGTACCTAACTCACATTAGGGAAAGTAAAGGTGACTGGCCATAGTGCTGCCCCCACTATATCTTCATATGCCGAGATACCTGAAACAGCAGATGCCAAGGTCTCTGAAACAGCATATGCCAAGGTCCCTGAAACAGCATATGCCAAGGTCCCTGAAACAGCATATGCCGAGGTCCCTGAAACAGCATATGCCGAGATCCCTGAAACAGAAGAACTCTACTTTACCTGCCCCGTGTGTCTTTGGCTTGAACGGGAAAAGATGATGATGATGATGATTAAGACGCGCTGGACAGGTCAAGTTTTATAAATGAATCCAGACGAATACAACTACAGAACTCTTTCATTCACACTGTTAAACTAATTTAATTACCGTATTTCCCGGTGTAGAAAACGAACAGGCGTAGAAAAAAGATACATGTCCTTTCCAGTTAAAATACGGAGTTTGCTATATACTTGCCGTAGAAAACACAGCCCGGCGTATTATACGACCCACGAATCAACACGAAGTCAAATAGGATAAGGAAACTGGGAAGGCCAATGGAGAAGTCGAGGTACACTGCAGAAAAACAACTGACAAAGGCAGGACTGTCTTAAGGGACTGTTAAGTAAATTACCAGAGACCGACAAAAGTAGAAAGATCTTTATTCTAGCGTCCCAATATGTCATGGGTACAAAAGGGAATAGAAGATGGTGATTAACAAAAGGGTTGTGTCAATCACAAATTACCCAGAGCCGTAAATATAAAAAAATTAGCATGGCTGAAATGTCTTTGTACGAGTAATTTATTGATCTATTTATTTAATATTTAATGTTGAACATAGCATGCTGAAGAACTAAGAACGCAAAAATATACTCCAGACTGTTCGCATTTATGGGACGGAGTGGCCTCGAGGCAGAGTGCTTGACTGCTAACCTGAAAGTCTCGAGTTCGAATCCGGATAATAGTCAATAGATCGTCAAAGTTCATTCAGCTCTGATGGACACCTAACTCACGTTAGAGAAAGGCGACTGGACATATTGCTGTCCACTCTATCCCTACATAAGCCGGAGTTAAAGAAACATGAATTCCACTTTATTTTCCCTATGGGTTGTAAATTTCGAAAATGGAAATTAACTTTTATGGATTTGGATTTGAAATTTTGAAATTGCAGACAAGTTATTCCATTCAATTAAAAAGTAAGCACATATCCACATGATTATATATTACACAACGAATCACCACATTCTAATTCATTACAAGATTAAACGTCCTATAAAAATCGTGGTCCTTAGTTTCAGATTAAAAGTCCGATAACTCTAGCTTAAAATATCAAGCAAGATCTAGAGCTTAAAATTATTTATTAGAAGCTATAATCTCCCTTTGATATCAATGCCGCGCCCATCTCCACACTGTTAACGTTACGCAGGCGATTCCATTTTTAACGAAAACGGATGTCACATGCGGGGATATCCGGAAAGAAAGAAAAAAAAACTACATCGGAAAAAGGTTATCTTTAGCTTATTATTGAAGGGCGATAACTCTTGTAAGGGTTATAACTCGTACAGTAAAATATATTTTTAAATTTAAAAAAATATGAAAAGCTCGTGCATTTTAGAATAAAGATAAATCGTCGAGCTAATAACAAACGTAACATATATTTATATTTAATTTATAGGGTCTATAGGACTTGCGTTTGTAATTTGGGTGAATTAGAAAAATGTAGAGTAAAATGAAATTACTTTGAAATTGGTTTGTAGTTATATACCCTAAGGCAGACAGTTTATACAACCAGAAGATTCGAGTTTTTAAAAAACACACAAAAATACTGCTACCGGGAGAAACGGATTTCATCGCTTTTCATTAAAGTGATTGATTCTGTTCTGTGTGTATAAAAATACATGGATTTTTATTTCCAATGTACTTGCCACGTCATTAATTAAATTGAATAAAATGTAATTAGATGTATTACATAAGGCAGTATTTATGCTGAACTAAGTCAATGGTTAAATTTCTAAGAAGTGATTAATTACATTAAAGAAATGTCGATAATAATTATTTCAAAATGATGAAGAATTTTTAAAATATTTTTTAAAAATTATTAGGCCTATATTTTTTGAAAATTAAGCAATGCTTTAATGACCTAAACAAAAGCTCTCTCATTCATGTAAACTGATTTTAGCTGAAGAGATAGCGATACCCAACAGTATTTAATTTATTACACTTTTACTTGAATCTACTCTTATGGAACAACATATATTTATGGAAGCTTTCATGTCAAGCCCATATTATTTCATCAAAGGGGAAATTCTCGCATAAATAATACTTATGCTCAAGGGCTTATAGGACGACTGCACATATAGCATGCTAAAAGGGATTATTATTAACGTCTATAAATAGATTCTATTTTTGTTCAACTCAGCAGGCGATCATTTGTTTACACAGAAACAGCAACATGACCTAGTTCGTGTTTGTTCAAATTTAGCAAAATAGATTTTTTTTTGTTGCGGAAGAGGGTAGAGTTCACGGACCCAATGTGGCCTTGGGGATTACTTACTGAATGTGGCCTTGAGAAATAACTCACTGAAGTATCTATCTTCTATATATATAACGAGCCGACCCGCGGCATATCATACGCCGCTATTTAGTTGTTGTTTTTTTCTACTTTTCAGTTATTCATAATTTGCGAATTCGACACTACCAACGCTGCCACTGAAAATATTTCTTTGAAACACTATAAGTAGCTCGTTAAGGACGATAACCCCCCCCCCCTCCCCCTCCCCCCCCTCCGTTAAAGTAAACTCCACTTAGTTACCCCCCCCCCTACGTTTCAAATCGTTTCAAACTAAATTATCTACCCCTAATAGTCGTCACCAAACCCGGCTCTGTTTGTAAACATTTAGAGTGAAACACAGCTCACCAGACCATGTATGGGTGGGGGTGGTAGGGAGCGCGTTTACAGCTTGTTTTCTAGCGTCTCCCAGAAGAGAATTATATATATAGATTCTCTACGTGGGGACCATACAAGACACCACCAAGTAAGGGCTTAGTCGTTCCTACACCGCTCTCTGGTGAGCGAGTCTGGTGAGCTGTGGTTGACCCCGAATGTTTACAATGGGACGGCTATTAGGGGCAGATAATTTAGCTTTTAAACAATTTTGATACAAAGTTCTCCTTGATCTTTTCATTGTCGTCTGTAAACTGTCATCACAGATGGCCGCTTTCACGGAGGGGGAGGAGGAGGGGGAAGGAGGGTGGAGAAGGGGGAAAGAGGGGTGGAGAAGGGGGGGGAAGAGTGAGTAGTGTCGAGTTCACAAATTATGTATTACTGAAAAATAGCAAATAAATCAACTAAATAGCGGCGTATGCTTACGGCGCGGGTCAGATCGTACTTAATTACTTCAAAATATGAAGATCTAGCCCTAAGTTCTTAGTTATTGCCCTTGCAAGTACGGGAGAGTATCTGTTTCATTTTTAGAAACATTATTTAACATTTATTAGCCGGAGTGTTATTTTATTCCTATTCGAAAGGGGTTGAGGATTTTGGTATAAAGAATGTAACTAACTAAATGTTACGGGTTTTAAAAAAGAATATAACTAATTAAATGTAGTTAAATTGCGTCGTGACATTCGAACATTACCAAGTTAACAGATGGAGGGGCGGGGGATGGTGTGTTTAATAGTAAGATGAGTTACCGTTAAACCTACAAGTTTGCGGTTATTGCTTTTGTGTTCAGAAACAACTCAATTTCCTATCAACTATTGATATCTGAATGTTTTTTTTTTTTAAATTTAGTTATGAAATTTGTGTTACTCTTATAGTTTCTATTTTATATAAATGAGTTCAAAGAAGTAATCTCTTTTTTACGCCCCTCACTCTTCTCCTTAACCTACCATAAAACGTAATCACGTCACTGCCATCTTCTTAATACAAGGTTAGTGCTCTATGTGTTATTTTCTTTTTATATAACACATTATGTTTCTTGTAGATTAACAAAATATTAGTAGATCATTTTAAATTTGAAAGTGATTTAAAACAAAACGAAAAACTAAAACAAGAAATCAAAATCTCGTAAAATTGTTTTGCTTAAAAAAAATTAATAAAAAAAAACAAAGCTAACTGGAAAAACCGCGTTATTTGAAATAGATTTCTAGTGCATAAAGTTTCAGGCGCCATCTTGTGACGTCATGTTGTATTTTTGACGCAGACGTTCAACCCTGGGGCGGATCACAGAATTAACTGACACAATTTTGAGCTTTATTTTCTGACAGGACAAACATTCAGCTTTATCTCGCTCAAGGTTACAAAAACAATCAGACTCGATATTCAGTGAGTTACAACACGCTTAGTCGGTTAGCTAATGAATTTTTTTGTTTCTATTCGTTTCTTTGTGTTATTTTAAGTTTAAATTGACTTGGAAGCACGTTAGCTTTGAGCGTATGATTGTTGTAAACGTTAAGGTCAAGGTGACTTGCACAGCTGATCAGTCCTTGCACACTAATTAGGGGAAAAGCCAA
This sequence comes from Physella acuta, assembly GCF_028476545.2. Lineage (NCBI taxonomy): Eukaryota > Metazoa > Mollusca > Gastropoda > Physidae > Physella > Physella acuta. The sequence continues at coordinate 30,552 of NW_026734011.1, read as the reverse complement.
CCTCCTATCGTATTTGTGGGCAGAGGCGTAGCGAGGGCGGGGCGGGGGTGCGGGCTGCACCGGGTGACACCATTTAGAAGGGTGACACCATGGCAAAAAATTGCCTGTCCTATTAATACATTTAGTAATATATATATATATATATATATATATATATATATATATATATATATATATATATATATATATATATATATATATATATATATATATTTATATTGTTTCTTAAGGGGGGGGGGGGATGAAACCACGAAGTGCCGCACCGAGTGACACCCGACCTAGCGACGCCACTGTTTGTGGGTATGTGTAACTAAATGCTTGTTCTATAAAATACCTCATTTCATTAAAAAAATACATTTAAATTACAGAGCCTTTTGTGTTCACCCAAACATACTAAATCGCAGAAATTAAACACAAAAAAATCTATAAAAAATCTAAAATCAAATTCAATGTAATATAACGTCTATCAATACCAACCCTTGCCTCTTATAACAATATATATCTAAAATGAAATGACAAGCCACTCCCCCCCCCCCCTTTCTTGTATGACGCCTTTAGTGATAACACAAGCAAATTACGGGAACACCGTTATCCAACAAAACACCATCGTTTTATAAAACACAATCGTTTTAAAACTATTTTTAATAAAACCACACGTGTATACAATTTCTCTACAAAATACAATTTCTCTACAAAATACAATTTCTCTACAAAATACTATTTCTCTACAAAATACCATTTCTCTACAAAATACAATTTCTCTACAAAATACCATTTCTCTACAAAATACCATTTCTCTACAAAATACCATTTCTCTACAAAATACCATTTCTCTACAAAATACCATTTCTCTACAAAATACCATTTCTCTACAAAATACCATTTCTCTACAAAATACCATTTCTCTACAAAATACAATTTCTCTACAAAATACCATTTGTCAATAAAATACCTTTTTTTTTTAAAATTTATTTTACCAAATACCATTTTCCTACCAAATACATTCTTTTTCTACCGTAATACAATTGTTCTACAAAATACCATTGTTCTAAAAATACCATTTTATCTACCAAATACCAATGTTTAAAATCAAATCATCACTTCTTTGTGCGAACCCATCTTACCATTGAATAGAGTTTTAGAAACATCCTTACACCTCGACAGCAAAAGTCTACAAAAACAGTTTAAAATTCAAATTGCCCTAATCGACCTTTCCAATTATTATTTATAAGTGAAAAAGGAAAGGTTATCGACAACAATAGCTTTTCCTTTAAAAATATTTTAGAAGTTCTAGACACAAGCCCTATTTTCCTAAAGGCATATTCCAAAAATTAACTTTTTTATTTAATTTTTAAAAAAAATATATAAAAGCATTTAATTTTTTTTTAATATAACCGAAGTAATATATTTTTTTTTAGGAGCGGAGTTTCCTCCCTTTGGTAAAATCCTGTTCGTGCCCAAGACACATGGGGCAGATGAAGTAGTGTTCATCTGATTCACTGACCTCGGTATTTGAAGGGATAGTGTGGTCAGCACTAGGCCCATCAGCTTTGTTTTCTTAACGTAAGTTAGGTACCCATCAAAGCTGGGTGAACTCAGGGACGTTCTACTGATTTGAACCCGGATTCGAACTCTCGCTAGGCCACGCCGTCCCACGTAAGAGGCATATATTAACGTTGTGCTCTCAAGTGGGTTAAGATTGTAACCGGAATGCATATGTAGCAACTGCATATGTAGTGGGAGCTATTTATACTTTAGTAATAGTGAATATAAAATATGCTCAGTACATGAGTATCCAAGGAGAGTCCCCACACCATCTACAATCACCATTAGCTTGCATGAGTTCCCTACTTACAAGGAATAGGGCGTACTCAGCTGAGTAATATTCAACCCACACTTCAAACTTCACTGTTAATCTTCCTAAGTGATTGACCATGACCGCAAGGGGCTGTTGGCTGAGTTGCACTAGGACCATGTGTGTTGACACAGGCCAGAGCAGGTTGGGAGGTAACCAGCCGATAACATTGGGAGAGTTTGGTTTCCAGGCAGTAATTGGGGATCTGGGGAATTTTGGGGGGGAAAAATGGTCGTGGGAAATGTAACAGAGCTGCCAAGTATTTGGTTGGGATTAAAAAAAAACAACCATTGAGAATAAAATACATGACGATTATTGTTCCGATTAATACTGGAGTTTAGGGTGGTGTGAGAAGTATTTCTTTCAGACTTATTTCTCCGGGGAAGTGGGGTGCGAGGGGGGGGGGGGGGTGACATGAAATTTTCGATTTTCGTTGGGAGATTCGAACTCAAATTTTTATCGTGGGGGGGGGGGGGGGGGCGGACACTGGTAAAAGTAAATATTTTCTATATAAATTCTATTTAAACTTTTTTCTCGGGGGGGGGGGGGGGAGGGAAGCCCCCTCTTAGAGATGCCTGAAAGAAACTCTGGGTGTGACTGTGAGCTGAAGCTTTGGGATAGGGCTAGAGTGAAAGGGGGTTGGGGAATAAAATAAGGTAGGGTGGTGCGGGTTGAAGTGATAGGATTAATGGTTAAAGGTAGATGGGTAAGGGTTGAAGTAATAAGGGTGGGGTAATCGAGAAAGGGGTAAAGTTTAAAGCTAACGGGCGGGTTTAAAGTTATCAGGGGTGAATGGTTAATGTTAGAGCGGGGGTTAAACCTAGAGATTGGGAGTTTAAGTAAGACGGTGGTGGTTAAAGGTTTAGGATTTATGTTAAGTTAAATGTGTGGAGTAAAATGAATAATGGGGGGGGGGGGGAGTTAAAGTTACAGGGATGGGCAAAAATAAATCAAGTGAGCAATTGGGTGATGTGAGAACATGATCAATCATTTCGCTTTGCTGACTTTAAGAAATTAAAAAAAATGTTTTTGTTGAAACCAGTTTTAAATGAAGTGCCTCATTTTAAAGATTTTTACTTGAATTTCGAGGCAAAGTTTCATTGACCCGATGAAATGTCAATGACCTTTTGATATGATAGTTAAAGGATAGGTTAGCCTAGTTTAAACTTGTGTTAAACTTTACATTGTGCTACTACCTCTGCTTAAGTTGTCCCCCCCCCCACTCCCTGTTCTCTGGGCTTAAGATTTTAAATATGCCAGTACCACTTGTCGCTCTATTTGACCTAACTTATGACTCCCCCGTATGACGCCACTGATGACTCAACTAATACCTCCTATTATGCCTGCCCTTGTGACCTCTTGAGTACCTATTTAGGCCCGTATTACGGCCCCTCCCTTGACTCCCATTATCACTCCCATACAGAGGCGTAGCGAGGGGGGGGGGGGGCGTGGGGGGTGTGGATCGCAACGGGTGACACCATTTAGGGGGGTGACACCAAGGCAAAAAATAGCAAAATATATAGAGAAAAACTTGAGGGGGGTGCACATTGGAAATTTGAGGGGGGGGGGATGCAAATTGAAAATTTGAAAGTTTGTCCCCGGGAAAGGTCGCTACGCCTCTGGGGCGTGACACCATTAAGTGCCGCACCGGGTGACACCCGACCTCGCTACGCCACTGCTCCCATAATACCTTTTTAGGCCGGTCTTTTATCTTATGACGCCACTTATGACTCCCATTATGACTCCTCTCATATCCCCCTCATGGCCCCTTAGAGCTCCCACTATCGTAAATAAAGTGAGGTTTACCCACAGTATTCCCGTAAAACCCTCTACTGCCTCTACTAAACCCTCTACTGAACCCTTTACTGAACCCTCTACTGACTGAACCCTCTATTGAACCCTAAACTGAACCCTCTGCTGAACCCTCAACTGCCCCCTCTATTGCTTCTACTGAACCCTCTATTAAACCCTCTGCTTAAACTTTTTATTGAACCCTCTACTGCCCCCTCTACTGCTTCTACTGAACCCTATACTGAACCCTTCATTGAACCGTCTACTCCCTCTACTGCCTCTATTGAACACTAATGCCTATACTGAACCCTCTCACAAACCGTGTATAACCTCTCAGCTTGAAACAACATGCTAAAAAAACACAGATAACTATCATCAGCTGTAATTTGCTTTGATCCAAGTCAAGAACCTTTCTAATTAAACTCTGGCCTTCTGTAATCAAAGCGTCATTAATAAGATTTTTTTTTAAATTAGAGATATCAAGGGGAGATAAATGTAACATGTAGACAGATTATGCTCTATTTTTATGTTAGAAGGGAGATAAATGCAACATGTAGACAGATTATGCTCTATTTTTATGTTAGAAGGGAGATAAATGTTGCATGTAGACAGATTATGCCCCCTTTTTATGTTGATGAATGGCGCTGGGTTTTTTTTTCTGGTTTTAAACACAGGTAGGCCGACTCCGTATAGGTTTTAATTATTTATTTTTTGTTAATAAATCTAAGGTAAACGGTGTTATCAATACAGTGGGAGGGTAAAGTTGCCCATGAGAGTCTATGTTCTCACAGCCCCTCCCCCCTCCCCCCTCCCCACACACTCATCATGATGTGAGAAGTGCATCTACGTCTGATGTTTGCAAATAATAAAAGTAAAAAGAAAGCCGCCAAATATGTAAAGCTGGATGCTTCAGCTTGGGTAAATGTAACCGTTGTTGTCTTTTCTGACAGAGTTTACTTTCAAAATAGATTGCAACTAATTTTTATAATCTTTTTAGAATTGCTGATTTTTTTTTTTAAATTTATTTTTCTAATTAAAAAATTAACTCATTTTCAAGTTAATTATGAAATTACTCATAAAAAATTCGTTTTAATATTTATGCATTCATTAACAAAATGGGAGATAATGCGATTAAATGAAATCGATCACTCGATCAGACAACTGATTGACGGGAGCTGTTATTTGTAGATGTTTTCACACATGAGATCTGACAATGTGCATTCACGTGGAGCAGATAATTGAAATTTACAGATACGATAGCAAGCAAATATTTTTTATCGCGAGTGGCTTCAAATACTTGTTATTTAAAGAGAGAAAATGTTTTCTTTTATTAATTTGTTTTAAACCTTGGTATTACGAAGCTTTTATAAGTTTTATTAAAATTTCACACAAAGTTTTGTATGTATCTAACCCACAGCTCATTGTATGAAAATAAAAAATAGAAACTTAAAGAACAAATGACCTCACATTTTAACAACCTACCCAAGAGAAAAACAGGATTATATTTTTAAAATCCCGGAATACCCGCAGACTGTCCCGAGGCTTACTTCCGGTTATACACTGCACATCCGGCAGACTGTGTGAATGGAACTAAAGTGTGGAAGGGAAGGCGATTAGGCTTGTTAGAGTAATGGTTCCTGCTTATATGACGTCATAATTTTTTTTTTTGTAGGCTACCCGTCAGACTAAATATTACTTCGGTTGTGATTTGCAGATATTGAACTGAATCAATCGATAAATCATCCTGTAACCCGGGGAAGGGGAAGTTGGGGCACCACTGATGATTTTTGTTATCATAATTTTTACCATACTGTTCTGTCTTCTGCTGCTTTGAGTGACCCTGTAAAGGTCAGCACAATCCACCTCGTGATGTCCTCCATTGAATGTCCTTTTTTGCTTTGTTCACAGCACAAATAAAATTGTTTGTTACGTTTGTCCTACATTGTGTACAGTACCTCTAAAATTGTTACTGTTGTAAAAATTGTTTACGGCACATCTATTTAATGTTTTTTTTTAAATTGTGCACAATACCTCTAAAATTGCTACTGTAGTTAAAAATTGTTTACAAAACAACAAAAAGTGGCTGTTGCTGTTTGCCTAAATTGTGCAGACTACCGCTAAAATTGTTACTGTTGAGCAAGATTGTTTCCGAAACAATTAACCATGCTCCTACTGTCGATTACTTGATCGTATGTTCTCTGTAATGAGCAGTGTTTCTTCCAGACTTTTTTCTCCGGGGGGGGGGGGGGGCACTTGAAATTTTCGGGGGGCGGGGGGGGGGGGGGGCGGTAGACTTTCTTCGGGGGAGGGGGGGGCGGACACTGTTAAAAGTATATATTTACTATCCGAAGAGATGCCTGGAAGAAACTCTGGTAATGAGTCTCGTCGGGTAGGGCTTAAAGTTAAGCTCTGTTCAAATTTGAAGTAAGCTTATCAAGCACAATTTAATTCATTTCATACAATTGAACTATTGCTACTCCAATGAACGGCCTAAATCATTCATCTTCTACTTTACCTTTTAGAACTCTAAGTGGACCATAATACAATATCAAAGCGTTTCCGTCCTTTTCTAGTTTTAACAATTCTTCCTGGATATTTCCAATAATGTTCATGCCTTTTCCATTTGTCTACATAGGGTCTTTTTGGATAGTAATCACTAATATTATTTTTATTAATTATGTACATCACTTTTTAAAGTGTAAAAAAAAATCAAATCTTTGTTAAGTTTAGGGTTTTCAGTGGAATACAGAATACGGTCAATTTTAGGAATGAAGTACCGTATTCGAGAAACACTCGATTCTTCTTTCTGAAATGTAGCATTGGAGATCACCACAATTAAGTAGGTCTATTACGCGCTATCATGTTATGTGCCTTATGACCAGTTGACTCCGACTTCAGCCTGATTTTCTTTCTACATTTTCTTCCATAGCCTTTGTCCAACCACGAACAAACTACAAGGCAGCAGTTGTTTGAATGTGGTCTTTTCTCTCCTAGATGAGTTGCTGTAAAACAGCGAACACATCTCATCTGCCTGGGCCTCGATTGGACTTTGACAAAATATTTTTCCCTGATTCAAATATGAATATTGAAACTGTATTGAACACTGTAATGAACACTCCCAACCTAGTTAGCAGGAGAAACATTTGCGTTCGTGACTATTTCCTTTTTACACTTGACCCACCAGAACAATGACCCACACAACGCGAACTTAAGATACTGTCAAACGATCATAAACAGAAGAAATCGTTTCCGCATCAACGAGAAATTCTAAACGCTTTATATATAGATCGAAAAAAAAAACGGTAACTCAAAGCGGATAATAATAGCATAGTCAACAAACGGAAAAGCCCGTTGGAAAGATGGGATCAAATGCCGCGTACTCCACAAACAAAGTAATGGGTTTTCCCTATAGCTGCTTTAGTAATTATATTTGATCTTTCTTCTGAATGCGGAGTTGGTAGCGTGATAGAAGAGTTTGGGAGTTTTAAAGAAAAAGTGTGGGTTGAACGATCGTTCTATGGGCCATTTAATCGAGATAATCGAAATTCAGATGAAATATTTTTTTACGAAGTTTGAAATGGAAGCTTTTTGTTTAGGAACCCCTTCAGTTGTGTAACATATTCAAACGAATCAAACACCAAGGTCAGGAGCTCTGATTGGATGCTAATTACATGGAATCCAAAATAGGATCTTACGTGATGGGTGTTGGGGTCAAGAGGTCACGCTGCTCCCCATCTTATACTTCTCCCACCCCCAATTAAAAAATTTAAAAATAATCAGTTTATCTATCATAATCTTTATCATTATCACTATCATAATCGTTATCATAATCTTTATCATAATCTATATCATCATCCCTATTATCATCTATCATCATCTCAATCACCGTCTCCGTCATCATCTATCATCATCCGTATCATCATCCCTATCATCATCTATCATTATCTATCTTCATATCTATCATCATCCCTATTATCTTCTCTGTCATCTTTTCTCTCATCATCCCTATCATCATCTCCATCTTCACTCTTACCGTCATCTATTTCTTCATCTCTATCATCGTTTTGTCATCCCTATTATCACTATCATCATCTTTATAATTTTCTCTTTCGTCAACTATCATCATCCCTACCAACATCTCTATCATCATCTCTATCATCATCTCTATCATCATCTCTATCATCATTTCATTATCATCACCACCATCTCTATCATCATCCCTATCATCATCCCTATCATCATCTCTATCATCATCTCTATCATCATCCCTATCATCATCCCTACCATCATCCCTACCATCATCTATCATCATCTCTATCATCATCCCTACCATCATCTATCATCATCCCTATCATCATCCCTATCATCATCTCTATCATCATCTCTATCATCATCTCTATCATCATCCCTATCATCATCCCTATCATCATCCCTATCATCATCTCTATCATCATCCTTGTCATCATCTATATCAGCATCCATATCATCATCCCTATCATCATCCCTATCATCATCTCTATCATCATCTCTATCATCATCTCTATCATCATCTCTATCATCATCCCTATCATCATCTCTATCATCATCACCACCATCATCCCTATCATCATCCTTGTCATCATCTATATCAGCATCCATATCATCATCCCTATCATCATCCCTATCATCATCTCTATCATCATCTCTATCATCATCTCTATCATCATCTCTATCATCATCCCTATCATCATCTCTATCATCATCACCACCATCATCTCTATCATCCTACTAAAATATTTATCATGGAAACAGAGCCAGCAACGCGACAACTATTTAGGTCAACCGGAAGCAGAAAAAATGAAGTCTGAACCATTGAAAGGCGAGTCATTTCCAAGTTCATTAACTCTTCCGAGAGCCAAGCAAAATAAATGGAAAATCTGTTCAGGTTTTTATTGTTTGTCCATGAAGTGGTTCTAACATTGCGTGTATAACCCCGACGGTTTAGTGTGATATAATTTACTTTTTATCTTGTACATAAAAAGAGAATTTCCGTTTTAGAACTGCTTGTTTCAAACTTGTATTGTTAAACAAATTGGAATTTTAAAAAGAGTCTGATATATTGTATATATATATATATATATATATATATATATATATATATATATATATATATATATATATATATATATAAAACTTGGTATTAATAGGCACTTTATTGCCTTCTTGTGCCATAAACAAATATAATATTCTTGCCCAATACCTAACCTAACACCAGATTTAGATGTATTGCTTTCGTATATAACGAAAATTTACAAAAACTGTGATAAGCTCAAATTTTAAGATGATGGAGCCACATTTAGGAGAATCACAGATGCAAAATAAAAGAAAAATGTGTTTGAAGATATTAAAACGCTTGCTTCTTGTAGGAACTCTTCTACTGTTTGTCCATTCTGACTTAGCATTTTTTTTAAATATAATTTTCATCCAATTATTTTGTTAAGAGTGTTTCAATTGGTTTTTTTTAATTTTCAACCATTTATTGTGTTATACGTTTCTCGATTATTTTTATTTTGAACAATTTATTGTGTTAAGAGTGTTTCGTTTGGTTTTCTAATTTTCAACCATTTATTGTGTTAAGAGTGTTTCGTTTGGTTTTCTAATTTTCAACCATTTATTATGTTAAGAGTGTTTCGTTTGGTTTTCTAATTTTCAACCATTTATTGTGTTAAGAGTGTTTCGTTTGGTTTTCTAATTTTCAACCATTTATTGTGTTTTAAGTGGGTCGATTGTTTTCTAATTATCAACCATTTATTATATTAAGAGTGTCACCAGCCAAGCTATTTGAGAACCTCTGTTTGTGTTATGTGAACCCAGGAGAATAAAACTCCCCTGTTCGCTAATTCCCTGTCTGAGCTCCAGTAGTGCTCAGCATCCACTCGGCCTGTGTTACAGTTGATGGTAAACACTTGGCAACGTAACGGCCCATCGACGTAATCACTCAGTGGTTCTAAATATCTGGAGTAACAGTGTACCCCAAATTTTGAATCTGAACATATGCTATCACAATCGACCATCGACGCAATCCGTCAGTGGTTCTAAATATCTGGAGTAACAGTGTACTCCATGTGAAATTTTAAATCTGAAACTATGCTATCACAATCGACCATCGACGCAATCCGTCAGTGGTTCTAAATATCTGGAGTAAAAGTGTACCCCATGGTGAAATTTTAAATCTGAACATATGCTATCACAATCGACCATCGACGCAATCCGTCAGTGGTTCTAAATATCTGGAGTAACAGTGTACTCCAAATTTTAAATCTGAACATATGCTATCACCACCGCCCATTGACGCACTCAGTTAGTGGTTCTAAATATCTGGAGTAAAAGTGTACCCCGAGTTTAAATTTTAAATGTAAACATATGGCATTACAATCGTCCATCAGTGCAATCACTCAGTGATTCTAAATTATGTAGGCCAAATGTACCCGGAGTTGAATTATTAGTTATAAACACTTGACATCACAACCGCTCATTAATGTAATAAGACAAGGGTTCTAATTTTTTGTATTTCGCGCATAATTTGAATAGCATACATAGCTTTAAAAAGAAATACACGTTGGAAGCATATTGGATAACTATATAAAGTTGTATGTATTCCTTCTATTTAATTTGAGAATAGCTTACGGATATCTTTGTTAAGCTAAAATATTTGCTTCTTTTGGAAGCAACACGTTGTAAAATAACATCAGCCATTGAAATCATTAGTTAAGCATTAGGAGGACACATATGACGCAGCTTATCCTAGGCTCTGTCGCTATGGGCAACTAGCTAACAACTTAGTCAGCTGATATAATTGTGTTCCGGACAATTAACTAACGTCAGCCAATTAACTTAATCATGTGCGTCTCAGCCAATTGACTTAATCATGTGCCGGACAATTAACTACCGTCTTAGCCAATTGACTTAATCATGTGCGTCTCAGCCAATTGACTTAATCATGTGCCGGACAATTAACTAACGTCTTAGCCAATTGACTTAATCATGTGCGTCTCAGCCAATTGACTTAATCATGTGCCGGACAATTAACTAACGTCTTAGCCAAATGACTTAATCATGTGCCGGACAATTAACTAACGTCTTAATCATATGACCTACTCTATAGCCGGACAATTAACTTACATCTTAGCCAGCTAAAGACAAAAACTTATCCAGAGATAGCTACAAATTTTTTAAACTTCAATTCCCTCCTACAAACGAGTTGGAATTAAAATTGCGGCCGCTTCCACAAACCTCGTTTAACAATTAATTTCAGCAGGCGGCCATTGCGAAACCAAGTTTTAATGGCGTTACGTTTTAGATTACAGGCGGATTACCTGCACGTGGTGTGTTGGGGAGTAGCATCGCCCCGCCCTCTACACATACACGCGCGTTAAGGCGGCAACATCTTGGTTCGCCAAGCGTAGAAGGTCTGCCCGATTATAGGTTGTCGTGCGGTAGAGCGTCTGTACTGTTTTAAGACCCTTGATCCGGTATCGAATACCATTCCCGGGGTGTCGTTTATTTAAGAATTTACCCACCAGTCATTCGTTTTTATTGTATAATGAGAAGTAGGCTGTTCTACTGCAGTAAGAAGTCGGTCTAATTACTCCTAATTGATTCAGTAGTAAAATTCTCTTTTCGAACCGGACGGTCCGTGGGACAAATGAAGTAGAGTTCACCTGTTTTTGTGACCTCGGCATATGAAGGGATATTGTGGTCAGCACGATGCTCATCCGCTTTTGCTTTCCCTAACGTGAGTTAGTCACCCATCAGTGCTGGGTGGACTCAGCGACTTTCTAATGACTAGAACCCGGATTTTCGAGACTTTTCGGTTAGCAGTCTAGCGCTCTACCGCTAGGCCACGCCATCCTTTTATTACTTCAGTAAGATTAGGTTTAATCACTGAAGTAAGAATCTGTCTAATTACTGCAAAATTCAGTAGGTATTGCAGAATTTTTCAAACGGTTACAAAACGAGTGTAAGAAAACTAAATCCGGCATCCTGATATGTTCAGTACTTAAACTCGCTCGTCTTTGAGTTACACAACTACGTACGACTAAACAAACGAACAAATACACAAAAGTCTAACACTTTTAGAGGCTCAAGTTTAATGAGACTTCCCGTTTAAACGTTGAACGCGGGAGAACAATTTCCCTTTTAACGTCTGACCAATGGAAATGTTCAATTTTTTTTATTTGAACAAAAAAAATCGACGATATTAGCTCCTAGATCAACGGTTCTCAGTTCTTGTATCCCCTACCCTACCTTTGTTTTTAACTTTCTCGTATATACGAAGTATTGAGGAAGTATTGTAATCGTGCAAAAAAATCGAAACCGAGATTTTCACAAATCTCGACGTTTTACACCTCCCTGAGTCAGAAAAAACATAGTTTTGCAATTTTGCCCGTATGTCTCTCTCTCTCTCTCTCTCTCTCTCTCTCTCTCTCTCTCGCTCTCTCTCTCTCTCTCTCTCTCTCTCTCTCTCTCTCAGTGTGTGTGTGTGTATGTCTGTGTATGTCTGTGAACACGATAACTTGAGTATCGTTACAGCTCAGCTAGGTTGATGAAATTAAATATACAAGTATTATACCAAATTTGTAGTTATGTATTAACTTTTAATCGATTTGCGGAAACCGGAAGTGGATCTTGTTCTACTTTTGATTTATCAAAAACCTATTATTTGAGATCTTTTTCAGTTAGATAAACGAAAATTTACATATAAGTAATGGATTTAATCCACTGCCTTCTGTCAAATTTTGAGTAATTTCTGTTTACCGATTTCCGATTTTTCAAAAAAAACGCATATGAATTTATAAAGTACTAATATTCCAAACTATTCTACACATATTGTTTGCCATTCACTAGGTACGCAATTCTTTTTTCTACGAGATTCTATTCTATTCTAAAAAGTTTAAGTATTTAAAAATTGATTGAAAAATCATGTCTATATCCCCAGTTGACATCCGCGTAGTGTTAAATAAGAATTAGTTTAAGGGAGATCACTCCCGCTTTATTTACCATTGTACTGAAAACTTGGCATAAGTGTGCAATTTATTATTTTGCCTATTGCTATGCATCATGGTGTTGTATTTAAGAGGTAAGTGTTGGAGAGACGGAGATATCACGTCTTAGCCGAAAATCCATTCTTGGGATATCCATTCACACTTTAAGAGAACCGCTACACTATGTTACGTAACGAGTCTCGGACTGAAGGCATTCTCTGTAAGGATTTTTTTTTTTTTGCTGTGTCAGCTCTTTACAATTCCCCACTCCCCCAACACTCTCTCCCCACCCCCCCCTCTCCCAGACCACTGATCTGTTGTAAGATTAATCAGGATCAATCCAGCGCATCGGGGGGGGGGGGGGAGGGTTGTGATTAGGGTCATGGGAGATACCCGCAGGATTATTGCGGTGTGTTGACAGGGGGTGTTAGATGTGGTGGCGCCACGGTCGACAGAAGGGATCGTCGGACTCGTTAAGGGGGGGATTACGGCTTGGCCTTGACCTACAGGGGAACGACCTTGGCTGTTTGAACTTTAAGATCGCGGTGGCCAAAGCGATTGAGGGGGGGGGTCTTATTTAATCGTATATGCACAAGGTCTCAGCCTAAATAAGCAGCTGTCATACAATGTGATTACTAAATGTATTGACAGGAAAAGAATAGCAATGGTTTTTATTAGGGCAAGGATGAGGAATTCAATGAAATAATCATCTTTGAATAGCATATGTATGTTATGCAGGCGGTTTTGTATTTTATCCCCCCACATTTGTTTTTGTTACGGTGGAGGAAATACGCAACAGAGATAATTTATCTCCACATTTATTTTGCGTGTTTGTTATACAAAAAAGTAAAAATTCTTCAACGATCCATCGGGCAGATGAAGTAAACTTTAATGTTTCTTGACCTCAGCAAATGAAGGGGTAATTTAGTCAACACTATACCCAGCCTACTTGAATGTCTCAAGGACGTTCCACTGATATGAATGCGGATTCTATCTCGAGACTTTCGGGTTAGCAGTCTAGCGCTCTAATGCTAGGTCCCGCCGTTCCATAAGTGCTCGTTATATATTCTCCTAATACAAATATTTATTGTGTCTGGTATACGTTGTGATAGTTTGGGATAAGCGGTGTTGTAAGGTGTAAGGTAGGCGGATTAGGTTTCAGATTCAGTGGGCTCATATGACCAGTGTAATACTATGCGTGAATTTTTTGCTGAGGTAACATTGGTACGAAAACTAGTTTGTGGGGGTATATGGAGGAGTTTATGCAAGTGTGTGTGTGTGTGTGTGTGTTTTAAGCCAAAGTGTCATTGTGTGTATGGAGGAGTTTAAACATGTGTGTGTGTGTGTGTGTGTTATGAGCCAAAGAGTGTATGTATATGAAGGAGTTTAAACAAGTGTGTGTTTGTGCATTATGAGCCAAAGTGTGTGTGGCATGGGCTTTATGAAAAAAAGTGTGTGTGTGTGTGTTTGTGTGTACCGCCACTTTAAGAACCACTGTGTGTGGGAGAGTGTGGTTGTATAAACCAACACGTGAGGAGATTGTGTGGATAAAGGTGGACGCCGACGTTTCCCCATCCCATCATATTTACTATCGACGCGTCTCTCCCATCGATCGCAGTTCGATATTTTCTCTGCTGGGTGCAGGTGCACGGGAATTCCCGAAAAGCTCATTTGGCCCCACCGCGTGCGACTCGGCGCGCTAATGAGTTTCATTTGGTAGCTCGACTCAGAAAAACATTACAGGATGGAAGATTTTCACATACAAAAAAAATAAAAATATTCGTCCAAACAAACGAAAAAATATGTTTCTTTTGTCATTTAATTGGCTGGACCTCGTAAAGCCATTTGCGCTACGTTTCTATAGAGAGTTATCAACAGCAAAGAAATGCTGTATGTATTGAAAAATATTGAAATAATTTTCGATTTAAATGTTAAGCTTTGTTGCTAACCTTTTGTTATTTCCTGGAGGAATATATTTTTTTTTATAAAATGTGCTGGAAAATAAAGTTAACGATGTTTTTCAGAGATTTTTTTTTAGAAAGTTGTGTTTTAAATTCATAAAGGGAAATATTCTCTCGATGTTGCGAAATCATTTTGTAATATACATTTACAAAAAACACCTGCCTGTTGTTTAGAATGTTAAAAAAAAAACAAGTTAATTAAAAAGTCTAGTGACATTTAAACGCAATTTCCTTATGTTATCTAAAAATAGCTCTGTCGTAGCGTAAATCAAGAGCAGGGTTAGTAAAACCATTGGTTAGTTATTAAACCGTTTTTTATTAATTTTTTTTTCAGTATTTTACATGTTTTATTTACAATAGAGTTACATGACTAAAAACCATTGCGCGCCTAGCTACCGAACGTGATGTCGCAGCCATTGAACGTGATGGCGCAGCTATTGAACGTGATGACGCGTGTGGTGTGGTTGGATAAAAATGCCTACTAATTCGGTCCAAATTTTAATTAATTAAAAAAAATTTTTGTGACCGAACGAAAGGATATTTTTGAAAATTTTCTTCGGCAATATTGTTCTAAATTATGGCAGAAATCGATAGGTACATGTTTCAAGTCGCTAAGTGGTCTGGTTGCCTAGATATGGGCCAAAAACTGCATTTTTTCGAGGTTTTTTGGCTTTTCCGGGAAATCCATGAAAGAAACCCGTAATTTGTATGGCTTATGTTCATCCTCGTAACTTGCTTAACATAATTGCTTTTGGAACTAGTCCTCGATATTGCTTCGTTGAGGAGGAGATACGACTTAAAGCTGCGGACACACATTCATACATTCATCCATCCATTCATCCATCCAGAAATGACGGGTTAATAAACGCAATTCTCCAGAATGGAAATTGCGCTAAAAACATAAGAGAAATATCTTGACACTATTGTAGCATTTCCTGTCGTGTGATCGATTTCGTTTTGTTAAAACAATTCGTCTACTATTGGTGTTTTGGTTTTAAGCACTACTTTCATCATTCTGTGGTTTGTCATGCTTTAGAGTTGTTTTAATTGCCGCCACAATTGTAAGGTCTTGGTACATTTTACGTTTCTCCTGATTAAATTCTCCATCAGTCTTTATAAAAAAAATCGAGTATTTTTTTTTCCAGGTAGTCTATTCAAAACTTTTTCCATACTGTTGTTAAGAGTTTGAAAGTAGCGCGGTTGACAGAAATTTCACAGACCTATAGATTCGGTTTACCGCCCCCCCCCCCCCCCCCCACTGGGAGGATTTCCACTTCCCAGGGCAAGGGTACTGTAAGAACATTCTAGAATCCCCTTGCGAGAGATTTATTATTTCGTGATCCTTGTATTTACTGCATGCCTCAAGTTATGTTCCCCCACCCCCTTCTGTTTTTGTCATCGAAACAATACGACAGCACACTGCTTGTATTTTTTGTTATTGATTGTGATGAGGCATGCGAGACTTAGAAGGGGGGGGGGGGAGGCGGGGCAAATATATAGTGAATATAGGGGATTTTGGCTTTTTGGGTTATTCTGACCCTGAAATCAAAGGATCTAAAACTATTAAATACTTTATTTCTACATTAATATTTCATTAATAATAGTTGCTTCCAACCTTTTTTGATGTTTACTCTTATTTTTTAATGAAAGGGTGAAGCTTTAGATGGATAGTATGGGGTGGGGGTGAGAGTGAATGATGTGTTGTTGTGATAGATGCTATAAGGTGTGTGTTTTTGGGGGGGGGGGGGGTAGGTGAATAATGTGTTGGATTGGTATAGGTGGCTGATGTAGGGTTGGGAGAAGTTCAGAGAAACAAACTCTACTTCTTCTACCATATTATCGACTTGTCGGAAAAAAAATTATCTCATCGTCTAAACATAGTTATATGTAACCATTTATATTCCACACACAAAATATTGCTACAGTATTGGTAGGAAGAGAAAACAAAATATTATTTACTAGCGTGTAGAACGGCGTGGTTGGTTGGTAGGGCGTACGACTGTTAACCCGAAAGTCTCGAGTTCGATTCTGGATTCAAGTCAGTGGAACTTCCCCGAGTCCACCCAGCTCTGATGGGTACCTAACTCATGTTATGGATAGTAAAGGCTGATGTGCATAGTGCTTACCAAACATTCCCTTTATATGCCAAGGTCAAGAAACATATAAACTCTACTTCATCTGGCTAATGGATCGCCAGGTCTAAAGAGGAATCTTTACGTTATCTAAGCATGGCTATATAAAACCGTTAAGCTTCCTCAAAAAAATATTGCTAGAATCTAACAGAAATTGAAAACAAAATGTTATTTACTGTCGTATAGTCTTAACCTTTTTAGAGGTACCGAACCCCTCCAGTGTAAAGGGTTCTATGCACATATGAAGCTGGAGCGATGTACGATCGGATCACTTAACTCAGGTATGTGTCTTGACCTCCGCCGAACCCATGTGACTGAATCACTGAACCCTGGGGTTCAATCGAACCCCGATAGAGAACCACTGACATAGACACACCACTTATGCCAAGTTTTCCCGCGACACAGATCTCGGCCAGACGATATGAATGATTCATCCACCAATCAGACACGATTACCGTCAACCCGTGTCTTTTGATCCTAGGAAACCCGCTTAATACCACGGCGTTTATAGGATTTCCCTCTTATTCCCAACGTTAATTTATTTTAAAAAGCAATGTGTTCTAAATAGCGGTTGATTCTAATATATATATATATATATATATATTATATATATATATATATATATATATATATATATATATATATATATATATATATATATATATATAATATATATATATATATATATACATAATATATATATATATATATCGTAAGCGATGACCTCGGAATAAGAAGACGTGTTTTTGAAATGTTTATGTTGATTTGGTTCGCGTATTGACGTCATGATATCGTCTTAGTGACGTCACAAAAATATGTCGGTGCTACATTTGTGTCTATTATGACGTAGGTGTTAAATTTAGAATTTTTGAAAAGAGAATTGTGTTCTGGTTTAAGTAAGGAGGCTGACAAATCGAAAAGTTGAACGCAGGTAAATTGTAAACAAAATTTCAGCTAAAAGTTTAGCTAAGTAGATTTTATACACCAAAGTGCGAAGCTCTACTCAATCTAACGCGAAATATATCGTCACTATCTTAGCCTAAGCCATGTTTACATATTGTGAATAATCTTAAAAAAACTAAAAAGAAATAGTTAAAAAAATAAATATAGGCCTACATAATGAGGCATTTTAAAGTAAATTTAAAATATTTTTTAAAACGTGGAACATGATATGAGTATTCGTGTTATAATGTATGTGTCAATAAAATACCAACTCAAAACTGACATAAAGTGACTCAAGCAATCTTGAAATGATCGTGTCAATTAGGTAGCACGTCACTTCCTTTTTAAAGAAATATAATACAACTAAAACCGAGGTTAATTACAAATTGGAACATGCCAAGGACTCGATTACTAGGGCGTCCGATAGGTCAAGAACTCGATTAAATTTGACCTACACGCGTCGACTCAGCTCTGATAGGTCTCTACGTGACATCAGCTGGGTATATTTTCCTTGAAAAATTTAACAACCGATGAACTCTACTTCACCTGACTTGTATAACCGTCCAGTATGAAATTGAAAGGGCGCTTGATAAAAGTTCTAGAACTTTGGAAATGTAAGAAACTTTGTAAGAACTCTAGTTTATACTGAAAAACATGTACCTTGTCATTGAACCCTATCGTGGCTGTGCTTTCTGTGATGGCAGTTGCTTTGACCACACGTGCTTTGACCACAGGTGCATTGACCACAGCGGTCAAAGTAATCAAACCCTGCTGTGACTGAAGCCCTTATGGATAAGCCCCTATGGTCAAAGCTCCTGTGGTCAAAGCCCATAACGCTATAACGCCCTCCTATATAAGCCACTGTCGTGTCATCACAAACTGTATTTGGAAACCCGTCTCACTCCAAGTCTTCATAAAGTTGTTGGAGAAATATATACTTGAGGGAGTCTAATACATCTAACATTACGATTAACTTTATTTAAAAGCAATAAAGGTTTTTATGAAGTAAATGCAGGTCTATTCCCGATGAAGGCTAATAAGTCAAACTTCAAATGTTGGAATCGCAATTGTTTACAAAAATGTAACTCTAATCCTTTTAAAGTTGACGCAGGTATAGTTCTGATGGAAAATAATAATTTGTTTACAAATCATTTATAACTCACGTCTGGTATACAATACGCGAACAGTGTCTCTTCCAGAATTTCAGGAGGTGCGGACTAAAATTTCCGGGCGGGGGGCGGACACTGGTAAAAAATATTTTTTCTATATAAACATTTTCGGGGGAGGAGGGGGGCCCGCCGGAGAAATTCCTGGAAGAAGCACAATTCGTGAAGTCAGCTAATCTGACGAAATGAAAACAGACACCAATGGTTGACCGACATCTGGAGCGGTAAACAATAGTGCTGGTCACGTGATGTCTTAAGGTAGTTGTGGAACGGATTAAGGATAACGAGCTAGCACTGAGATCATCAAGACGACTTGGCGGCACTTAGACTAACCGAGTTTTTTTTTTTTTTAGCGTCGTGTAGCAAACAATCAGAGGCCGAGTTTACTTTGTGTGGGCAGCAATAGGCTAAAAAAATGTTTCTGTTTATGTATGTGTGGGGAGTGGGTGGGGGGGGGGGGTAGTGGTGGATAGGGAGGGGAGTGGGGTGTTGGTCACAAAAGGGGGTAATATTTAATAGTGAGAGTTATTAATCAGATTATGTGGTGACATCGAGTAAAGACATATAACGGTCAAATCAGATGGTAACATTTAATAATGATGTTTAATGTTTTCAGATAAAGGGGTAACATAAGTTAGTCACATTGTTGGGGTGGGGGGGGGTAACAAAAGGTAGTCACAATGTTGGGGTGGGGGGGGGGGGGGGGTAACAAAAGGTAGTCACATTGTTGGGCTAAAGTGGGGGTAACACCTGGTATTGTACTTTTTTCTGGGGGGGGGGGGGGAGGGCGGAGTAGCATCAGATAGTCATATTGTTGAGATTGAAGGATGCCATAAGATAATCACATTGTTGCTGGGGGGGGGGGGGGGGCATAAGGAAATCACATTGTTGGAGGGAGGGGTCATATATGGTAGTCGCATTGTTGATGGAGGGGGGGGGGGTTACATATGTCGTCGTATTTGGTGGTTCCTATGATGGAGATATTTAGTCGTGACCTTTAAAGGTGTGAATTTAATCGCCTAGGTTCAGTGGTCAACTTAGGCTGTGACGTTTTACTCCTTCCTTTGACTGGTAAACTTATCGTGTTGACATTTCATTGGTCACTTACAGTGATACCAAATTTTGAGGTAAAACTTAATGATTTTCATTTTAACGAGCCGACCCGCGGTGTATCATACGCCGCTATTTAGTTGTTTTTTTTTTCTACTTTCCAGTAATTCATAATTTGTGGATGCGCCAGTACCAATGCTGCCACTGAAAATATTTGCTTTAAAACACTAAACCCCCCTCCCCCCCCCCCCCCCGGTGAAAGCAGCCTCCTCTTATTTACCTCCTCTAAGTTTAAAATCATTTCAAACTAAATTATGTGCCCCTAATAGCCGTCACCAAACCCGGCTCTACGATTGTTTTGTAAACATTTAGCGTGAACCACAGCTCACCTGACCATGTGAGGGGGAGGGGGTGGGGGTGGGGGTGGTAGCGATAGAGAGGAAGAGAGGGGACTGTAAGGCGCGCTTACAGCTTGTTTTCTAACGTCTCCCAGAAGAGAATTATATATATATATAGATTTCTTTTTTGTATGAGAAACCCACGCAAAGAATCTTCAACGTATTTCAGTTCATCTCGTCGCCTATTATTTATAAACATCTTATCCCCATACAAGCACAGCTTAAATTACATTATTATTGCAACTATCCCTATAGACAGGTTTAGGATGTAAATATTCAACACTGCATCTTAGACACACTGAATTTCAGCATTCGCTGTAAACGTACACAAAAAACAAGGGAGAGAAGACGTTATTTATCTTGTTAACAGCTACTTTTAAATAAATTAAGTTATGGAACTCCTCTGTGGCCAAATTTGTCTGTTATCAAAGATGCGTCATTCTGATCTTTTTTTTTAAATAAAAAATAAATATTCGCATAATTGGTCTGGAAGGATATAAGAGGCGGTAACTCTTCGGTGCGTGGAGTTCAATGACGTCAGAGGAAACTGGATTAGGCTGACTTGTCTTGTGGATGATTGGTGGATTAAGGTGGATACCAGGCAATACGCGTCGAATATTTTTAACACGTTTTTATTAACTCAGCTTCGCGTTTGTGGATGTGTTTGTTGTTAAAATTGACATCGAAAATTAGCCCACTTCTGATTGCTCTATAGATCTGAAATTTGGCATGCAGGCTACTTTCGCCTAACAATTTCAGATGCAATCATAAAAACTAGCAATTAGAGACCGTAATTAGCTTAATTTAATTACGCCCTAAGGACCATAAAATTGAGGACATGATTTCTAAAGATACCGACAAGACTGAAGGCCTATTGACACAGTTACTTCGGCCCCAATCGATGTGAGCGCGCTGGCCGTGATCGTATAGTGGTTAGTACTTCGCGTTGTGGCCGCGACAACCCAGGTTCGAATCCTGGTCGCTCAAGATTTTTAGTCCGTGTATTTATAAACACTTAGTCAAGTCATACTTAATCAAGTCATTGGATAAAGTAGAAAATAAACTATATTAAAAACTTTTTTTAAAAACCACGTTTTTCATGTGTAGCAACGGACTAAAAAGGAGAAAATAAAATACTTAAAAAAAACTTTTTAAAAAACCACGTTTTTCTTGTGGACTAAAAAGTAGAATAACTATTTACATACATTTGATGACAAAAAACGTGGGTCGGGCAGATAGGTCGGGAAATTTGATGGTGAACGTACCCACGTTTTTTTTGTCATCAAATGTATGTAAATAGTTATTCTACTTTTTAGTCCACAAGAAAAACGTGGTTTTTTAAAAAGTTTTTTTTAAGTATTTTATTCTTGTTTGTTTTTACTTGAATCCGGCGACGCGGCGTCAGTGTTAGATTTGAACGTGGTGTTGTTCTTGTGAGGACGATGCCAGATTTTTAATACCATTGATGCCAAAATGTGACTAGTGTGGGCCATTAGACATGTGAACACAATATTCACTTTCGTGGCAAATCACTATACCATTTACTCGTCTACCTCCCCCACTCCGTCTCCCTCCCCCCCCCCACCCCCACAACTCCGTCTACCTTTATCCCCACCCCCCTCTACCATCACCCCCACCCCCATCTACCTTCATCCTCCACCCCATCTACCTTCATCCTCCACCCCCGTCTTTCATCCCCCACCCCATCTACCTTCATCCCCCACCCCGTCTACCTCCATCCCCCACCCACGTCCAACCCGCCATAGTAATTTGGATATTTAAAAAAAAAAAACCAGCCCTTATCTTTGATTGGCTTAAAAAGATGATCCCAAGCCTAAGCCCACCAGAAGTTAACATGACGTTGTAATGCTGAGGTTTTTATGAAGGAATTTGTATGCATTATTTCTGGTTTTATAGTGGCCACAGCCGGCATCTGGGGAGTATCACGTGGTTTCCCCCAACCCCAACCCCCAGACCTACCATCTTATTCCCAGGGGCAAGTTATTCAGCTTTAAACTCCTATACAAATTTAAAATTTATACCGTATTATGGTGAAATAATCTTTTTATCCCTTTCACTTTCTCCGGTGTACGTCACACTCTTTGCAATAATTTCAACATATTCTAGAAACGAGGCTAATTATTACCATCTATCAAAGAAATTTCCCCTATCGCTTCCCCATTTTCTCATGCCCTCCCCATCTCCTCCCGCATACCATCCCCACGCGCTCCCCATTTGCACCTTCATGCCCTCCCCAATCCCCTCCCCATTTTCACCCTCATGCACTCCCCATCTCCTCCCCAACTCCTCCCCATCTCCTCCCCATTTGCTCCCTCAAGCCCTCACCATCACTCTCTTTTAAAACCATCCCCCCGGTACTCTTTAAATCAATCCAAAACAATGTAACCGATGCACCAAATCCCACGCAAGTTCAAGGACGCTGGATCTCCTCTCCGGAACTGAACTGCAGATGACCCCGCGAGGATGAATGCACAATTAAGACAGCCATTACGGCAGTCTGGTCCGGTGTCTATTTCTGAACCCAAGAACCGTGTCAATGAAATCAGCGCCTCTATCTCAGCTTCTAGACAGCACGACTTAGCCAGGATTTAGCCTGCCGACAATGCTAATGTGATTTGCCGCGTTGGACTGTGACTTAGACAATATTCAGCGTAATTGGGTTAATATAAAAACACGCACCAAATATGACACATATTCTTGTTTTATTTGGTGGTGTTAGTTTGTTAAGATTTTTTCGTTTAAATATTTTGTTTGATTTGATAAGTGCATCTAGGGTGTGGCGTCAAAGTCCTACTCCCTAGGGTGAGGTTAAATGGATTGTTTGGGGGGGGGGGGGGGTAGAAATATTTCAGTCAGTGTCAAATTTGTTTTTATTTTTATAAAACCACAATATTGGGGTAATAATACAGGTATACAAACATTATCTCTCGCCCTCTCTCACTCTCACTGTCCCACACACAAACACACACAGACTCACACACACTTTCTCTCACACACACGCTCTCTCAAACACACACACACACTTTCTCTCTCACTCTCTCACACACACTCTCCCTCTCACACACACACTCTCACACACACTCTCACACACACTCTTTCTCTCACACATGCACTCTCTCACACACTCTCACACACACACTCTCTTACATACACACTATCACTCACACACTCTCTCTCACATACACACACTCTCATACACACTATCACTCACACACACACTCTCTTTTACACATGCACTATCTTTCTCTCACACACACTCACAAACTCACATTCTCCCTCTCACACACACACTCTCGCACACACACACACTCTCTCTCTCCCTCTCACACACACACACTCTCTCTCTCCCTCTCACACACACACACTCTCTCTCTCCCTCTCACACACACACACTCTCTCTTACACATACACTCTCTTTCTCTCACACACACTCACACACTCACATTCTCCCTCGAACACACACACTCGCACACACACACACACACACACTCTCTCTCACTCACACTCCCTCTCTCTCTTACACACACACACAGTGCGTTTGTTCTGACAAAGTCGCAACACTAGGCGAGTCCGGACATTCACACAATTTGAACCAGACGGACATTAGTGTAACAGACATCTGATCACCCAGTAGCTCAAGGGCGTAGTTTAATACGTTTTGTTTTCATTAGTACGTCTCGCGCTCCTAATTAGTGGAGTCAGACTGTGTACGCACCGTGTACGTGTACATTGACTTTGTACACATATGGAGGTGGTCTTCAACGTGTTGACAATAATTTTTTCAGCATTATTGTTGACATGGATAAAAAAAGTGTTTAAAAAAAAAACTAATTAAAAGCAACGCAAGCTTGAAAAAAATTTCAAAAAATTATTTTTAATTAAAGAATCAATGATGTAAAAGCTGCACATGTAGATACATTTAAAATTTTTTTTTTTTTAAATTTAGGCTACGTTTCTTTGTATTTTTATCAAGCCAAAATTTAAAAAAAGTGACTACTCGGAACAAGATTTTTCGGCAGAAGATGCGAAACTCAATAGTTCTGCGCATGCGCAGTGACCTTAGTAGCTGCGCTAGGATTAGTATTAGTGTTAGGGTTAGGATAGGGATAGGGTTTAGATAGGGTTTAGATAGGGTTTAGATAGGGTTTAGGGTTTAGGGTTACTATTAGGGTTAGGGTTAGGGTTACTGTTAGGGTTAGGGTTAGGGTTCTGCGGTTTGTTTGAAAACAAACACATGCATCGAAAAACATCGCCGCGAATGAAGGCGGTAGTTTCTCTCCATTACGCATGCGTATCATTTTCCGGCTAGAATCGAACACAATTTTAACCTGATGCTTCACTTTACCAAGAAAACATTGATTAGCTGTACAGAAACTTCGTGATTGATGTTCCTAAAGAAAGCCTTAATTTGTAGTAGTTTGTATACACAACTTTCCTGATATAATTGTAATAAAATTATTCATTTTTTTAAAAACAATACCTAATTTATCCATCTTTTTGTACATTTTCAGCGACAAAATGAAAACAACCACATTTATAAAATATATTTTTGGTATATTTTTGTAGAGAAAACTCCGAAAAAAGACGACAACAGCCGTTAGCGTCGGCGCTCAGGGCGGCCGGCCCACCCGCCCTCCCCTAGCTACGCCACTGCATGTCTTACAAGACTACAGCTTATACCAACAGACGAGGTCTAGCACGGAGATAAAATGTATGGAGGCTGGCAAATCTTGAGACGACCATGCAGTTCGTCTATTATGTTGGTCTTGTTGTATGATTTCCTGAAGA
Source organism: Physella acuta (assembly GCF_028476545.2). Lineage (NCBI taxonomy): Eukaryota > Metazoa > Mollusca > Gastropoda > Physidae > Physella > Physella acuta. The sequence goes on along the minus strand of NW_026734011.1, from coordinate 5,425 downwards.
TAAGCATGTTAAGAACAAAGAAGAAGATACGACTATTGCCTTGCAGATTATTCTTCACAGGAAAAAGGCTAGCGAAGCCAATTCAGAAAGAAAAGCAGTATGAAGTCACAGTCAAAATATGGGCTATATGACATTATATCGACATGTCATCCTTACTTATGATGAAGGAAATTCCTTTTTATTATTATAATTAAAATGGAAGAAAACGAAAAAGGGTAGACTTAAGAAGCCGAACTACAGAAACCTTACAGCACTAAGGAACAGGCTGGGTGCAGTATATCAGTATGGGAATCCTTGATTTAAGTGTCAAAACTGACTGGGTGATAAGGAACGGTAAGGAACATTTTTTTTTTAAATTACTTGAAGGTTTTTCTTTTTGATTTTATTAAATAAAAAAATATGATGGAATAATGAGTATGTATGGTAAATAGTTGAAAAATAAAGGTGAAAAGTTATTTTATATCCAGTTTATTTTTTTTAAATGAGTAAACATCACAAAGGTTATAATTATCAATTATTGTTTATAACATATAACTCCGTCGCTGTATTATCTCGCCGGGTTGTAGAGTACTGTCTTTACTGGGACTTAATTACGTACATGTGTCTACCATGTGCATTGTAATATTACTCTATGTTTATATTTGCTATTTTATTAACAGTGCCTGCATACAAACACCTCTTCATGTTTACTTTACATTCAAAAGAAGCAGCTAGGTGTTTTATTATTGTCGACATATATATATATATATATATATATATATATATATATATATATATATATATATATATATATATATATACAGTGAGGAATGGCGGGTTCGAATCCCGTCTGGCTGTAGATTGTTTTACATACCTATGTGTAATAATAATCTATATCTACTTTTGTTATTTCATTAACAATTCTTGCTTCCAACCCCTTATCGTGCTTTATACACAAAAAATCGCTGAATTTTATACCCAGTACCACCACTTTGGGCTATGCTAAATTATATTCTATAAAAAAACATGTACTTTTTTATAATTTCCTAATGACTTTGTTATAATTTTATAAGTTTGCTGAAAAGTTGAAAAACAAAAACCGTCAACAAATTGCCGAGTTGACATCCTTGTAAATGATACCCACGTTTTTTTTTTTAAATTATCGCCCCGGACACTGATCAGTACGGAAATCGAATCTTGCCTGATGGCCATTTAACGTGGCTGAACACAGTACTGGAGGGGGGAAGGTTCTACGAGGAAATTAAACGATTCTCCGAAGACCAAAAAGTACGGGAACGAACCCCGGGGGGAAACCCGGAAAAATGGCGACTATGTCGGAAATAATTTCATGTTTACAAAGCAGCTTCATCAAAGATTGCGGGGGAAAAAAAAAATTTAAATTATAAAGGGACATAATTTTTATACATGATTACTATCCAGGTAATCTCCCTCTACCCCTACTTAGGAAATACTTTATCACGATATAAAGAACGATGAAATAGAAAAAATAAATTTCACAACGAAACCTACTCAATGTTTAAAAAGCTGGAGTATGCTTTTCAACATAATTCTCATTTGTATAACTAGTTTCAGCGGAGCCACCGAAAAGCGGACATCTCATAATGTTAGTTGTAATTTACAGTGTAAATAATTGACTTGTATCATAACACTTGGATGTTGCAATATCACTACGTTGTGGGTGTATAGATCAAGTTACCAATGGGAAAATTAAATTCCCAGCAATTGGAAACGTTTCATGGTTGAGTATAGTGATATCGCCTGAATTGCAAAAAAGTCATTAGCGGGAATTATATCACGACATAGAGATGGTAAAGGGGTTAGTGAAAGGTGTCGAATGTCTAGATAAATTAAAGCGTTGAGTATTTATGTAAGAGTAGGCGGGTTAGAGAGGATTTAGAGAAGTAGATGTTTTGCTAGAGTTAATCGAAAGGTGGGTGTTTGCTAGAGTTTATAGAGAGGTGGGTGTTTGCTAAAGTTAACTTTGAGAGGTGGGTGTTTGCTAGAGTTAAGATAGAGGTGGGTGTTTGCTAGAGTTTATAGAGAGGTGAATGTTTGCTTGAGTTTATAGAGAGGTGGGTGTTTGCTAGAATTAACTTAGAGAGGTGGGTGTTTGCTAGAGTTTATAGTGAGGTGGGTGTTTCTAGAGTTTTTAGAGAGGTGGGTGCTTGCTAAAGTTAACTTTGAGAGGTGGGTGTTTGCTAGAGTTTATAGAAAGGTGGGTGTTTGCTAGAGTTTTTAGAGAGGTGGGTTTTTAGAGACGTGTGTGTTTTCTAGTATATAATTCAAGAGGTGGTTGTTTACTAGTATAAAATTTACAGGTGTTTTCAATACTATTTTCGAAAAAAAAAATAACAACACTTCTACGTAGATTGAAGGTACCAGTGAGTGGATGCTTTTCCACGGACTTGTCCAGACCACGGTTGTCACGTGACCACACCCACACACGCATGTGTGCGTGGGAGCTCTGTGCGTGAGTGGTGCGACGTTTCATCCACCCTTTCTCCCACCCAGCTTCCCCCCCCCCCCACACATTCCCCCCGCCCTCCAATAGAAAAATCTGGTATATCTACTGAGTACTAGACACTCAGCAGGAACCACCGCTCTCCCCCTACCCCACATAATTGTGTCCCACCACCCCCACCCCACACCTCCCTTGATGTGTTATTTGATTACCCAGCAATGCTAATCCCACGAGAGGATTAAGTTCGTGTTCTTTAATTATCTCTCTTTTTTTAACATAAACATGAGTTATAAAATCGCTGACTAAGCAAAAAAAAAAAAAAAACCCGGAAAAATGTCTATCTAGCTCAAGGCTGTTGTTAGAAGTCCGGTTGCTCAATATGTAAGGGGTGGGGGTGGGGGTGGGAGTGTGGGTGGAGGGATGGACATAGGCTTCGACCAGTGATGCGGGATGTCGTCAATATACAGCAGGAAAGCTTGCATATAACAGTGGTCAGTAATGGCCAGATAAGCTTTTCAAAGTGGTGGCCCAAAAAATGGCCAGGTAAGCGTTTTAGATAGTGGCCAATAACGCCTTGATAATGGAATGGATAATCGAATGGAATGGCCAGATAAGCGTTCTAAAATGGTCGTCAATAACGGCCAGATAACGGTGATAAAGTGGCGGCGAATAATTGCCGGATAAGCGTTATCAAATGTGGCCAGTATAAGGAAAACATAGACTTGAGCAGTCTTCGATAGACTTCTTATGCTAACGTTATAGTCACTCAAGCTCATTTAACATGGTATAACATCAAGTCACTTTTACAAGTGTTTTATAATCAGCGGTGGTCTATCTATATTCGAGTCAGCAGGTGATGGGTTGGTGGTGGTAGGGAGGGGGGGGGGGGGGCACGAATGTCTGACTGTTTATTTTTTGTCTTTTCTTTTTTGCACGTTAAAAAAAATCAACCTTACAGGCTTGGTATAATTAAATACGTTTAAGTAAAACCTTCTGTTTTCCCACCCACCCGCCATCAACCACACACGCACACACACATACATACACATACACACATACGCCCGAACACACACACGCACGCACGCAACCATACACAACCAACTTCATCAACACAACCCGATGCGGAATTACCACATCCACACCCCCCACACACACACAAACACACACACAATGTCATCAACACAACCCGATGCGGAATTACCACATCCACACCCCACACAATGTAGAGTGACCTCCTCTTCAATATACGACCTAAACAATAACAAATCTCCCTGACCTTAGACAACCACACAACCCTCTGTTAAATAATGCATTGTCTAAGCGATAAGCGTCTTCTCATTGCTTATAAAACTGGTTTAATTTCCTTTTATTTCCTTTCTTCACTAGAAGCCACCTCTATAGATTTAAGACGTGGTGTATGGGGGGGGGGGGGGGGGGGGGATGGATCACCTTGAAGTGGGTAAACCCAGATGTAAATAATTCATCTTGTTTTATTTCTTTTCACGAAAAACTGGCATTGGTTTTTTTAGGTAAATGCTCATGGGCGATAAATGTTCAAGGGGAGATAAATGAGCAAGGGGAGATAATGGACCAGGGGGAGATCACTGAGTAGAATAGAGTTACGTACCCTGTGGGTAACAAGGAAGTGGGGTTTGATGTTCCGGAAAGATGAACAAAATGGGTTCATTCAGAACATTTGTTGCGCGTACAATTTAGGATGTGTAAAGAGAAGAAGGTTAGATTAGAAAAGCTGCTTAGGGTTTGATTAAGAAGCGAACATGGTAGCTAGGTGAAATGTAACATTGAAATATATATAGGTAACCAAAGATAATCTGCAAAGTTGCACTGAAAAATCAGAAAAATTACTGGTGCAAGTATCTTGGTAAATGTGAAAAACTGACCAGTACACTTTGTAAAATGCAAACAAAAGTGTTGCGTTAACAAGTAAAATGCAAACTATAGTTTTGCGCACACTTTGTATAATGCGAACCGAAGGTCGCATTTTACAAGGTAGGTGAAGCTCTAAGTTCTGCACCCACCTTTTAAAATGCGAACCATAGAGCTCCACCTACCTTGTAAAATGCGAACTGCAGTTCTGCACCCACCCTTGTAAAATGCGAACCAAAGAGCTTCAACTACCTTGTAAAATACAAACTACAGTTCAGCACCCAATTCGTAAAATGCGACCCAAAGAGCGTCACCCGCCTTGTGAAATGCAAACTACAGTTCTGCACCCAATTTTTAAAATGCGAACCAAAGAGCTTCACCTACCTTGTAAAATGCGAACTACAGTACTGCACTCCCCTTGTAAAATGCGAACCAAAAAGCTTCACTTACCTTGTGAAAAAGGCGAGTCCACGCCCCCCAGGTACTGTGACGTGGTAAACTGCTGAGTGAGGGAGCGCTTCCCCACCCCGGCGCACCCCAGGACCGTCACCTTGTAGGGGTTGTCGTTAGGGTAGAGCGGGGAGGTGGGAGGCACGGGGGAGCTGGCACCCCCTGGGCTCTGGTCGCAGGCACTGCCGTAAGAGACGGAGCTGGAAGTGCGAGATCTGCAATAGAGGAGAGTGGATATAGTGGATATAAGACGTGTGGATATAGGTTTATGTGGATATAGGTTTATGTGGATATAGGGTTATGTGGATATAGGGTTATGTGGATATAGGGTTATGTGGATATAGGGTTATGTGGATATAGGGTTATGTGGATATAGGAATGTGTGGATATGGTGATATGTGGTTATGGTGATGTGTGGATATTGTGATTAGTTGATATAGCGATATGTTGATATAGGGATGTGTGAATATAGGGATGTGTGAATATGGGGGTTATGTAGATATAGAGATGTGTGGATATAGGGTTATATCGGGCTATGTGGGTATAAGGAAGTGTGGATATAGAGATATTGGATATAGGGACGTGTGGATATTGAGATGTGTGGATGCTTACAGTAAAAATATGTGG
>NW_026734010.1:47500-65875 GCF_028476545.2 Physella acuta | reverse complement strand
CGGCATGGTGTAATGTTATGGTAAATTTGATTAATGCGCGGGTCACTAGTTAGTTGATCTATCGACTTTACACTACACTTATGACGTAACTGAGGTCATATGATAGACAAACTATGACGTCATAAGACTCGGGTTTGGAAACGTCGGCGGTAGTTTTCATTGTTCAGTAATTCTAACCCTGGATTATATTTATATTTAAACTGTTGAATTTATTTTGTTATTGGTATTTGGGATTAAAAGTTAGGTTTTTCAATTATAGTTCGTGTTTTTATATAGTTCATTCTTTATTAATAATTACGTGAATTTTGTTTTGTAGAAGATCCTTTCTTGTTAGTTTTATGTATGGCTTTATTGTGCTGAGCTCTCAAATTTTAATGTTTAAGTGCCCACACTCAAGTTAAAAGTACGTAAACTCTACTGCATCCAAACTGACTGACGAGTTCACACTTAACGAACCTACCCACAATTTCATTTCGTTTGACATTTCTGTCTCGCTATCAAGCGTGAACATAAAGTTTATTCGTGAACATTTCAACGTTTTTTTTTTCGTTTCAACTACACTGCATATCTCTACACCCACTTCTCCCTCCCCCGACTCCGTTTCTCTTGCTCAGTCCCAACCCCAGCCTGCGACCCCCCCGCCCCCCCCCCCCCCCCCCCCCCCCCCCCCCCCCCCCCCCCCGCCCCCCGAATTCAAACCCCCCACTACCGATCCTGAACAAAACTATCCCTAGATTACAAATCTTACCAAACAGCTGTAATTTTAAATGAAATTCCCCCAATTTCCAGAATCTTCGGGCAAGTCTCGGTCGTCAGGAGCTACCACTCTGGTCAGACAAGGGCAAGTAACTCGCGTTTGATTTACGGCTTTGAAATCGAATCGTCTGCATCACAAAGAGCGGCGGGGCGTTAAGGAAAAAAAAATACCACCCCAAGAATGAATTATGGGATGTTTTGAGGAAAGTCGCCAAAAGCCATGGGATTTTCCCCAAATCGCTGCTAAGCAGTGGGATATCGAATGTATTTTTGAGCATTCAGGGGGGATAAATATAGCCGTACCACACATGCCGTGGTGGGTTAATGCTTGTTTTTTTAATCTCTAACACTCAGAAGAAATTGGTGTTGTTTGGTATTGGTGTTGTTGTTTCAACATTCCGTTGCTAGAAATATCAGTGACAAACAAATTATTTCACTTTCCCCGCTAAAAGCACAACGTATATTATAGTAGGGAACGGCGTGGGTCGAGCGGTTGAGCAAATAATTACTAAACCGGAAGTCTTGAGTTCAGTTCACCGGCTCAAATCTCTAGAGTAAATTCCAAACTGAAGACTGTTCAAATTGCTGACCACACTATCCTCCAATTATCCGAGTCCAGAGAAATAGAGTAACTCTACTTCATCTGCACTATAGTGTGAAAGATTGTTACTTTTTTGCAACTTTGATTTCTAGAAAGTGTTTTGCTTAATTTTGGTGTACGTCTGGAACTTAAACTTGGGCACATTAAGGGGGGGGGGGGGGGTCGGTATACCTCGGGGGTCCTAGGGTCCTCTTTTTTCAAAGTGGAAGGTTGCAACCAGGCACACGCAACACTAAATATAATTTATCTTACAAGGAGAAATGTTAAACTCCATTTCAGGGGACTTCGGTGTCTTGTTCATTCCGATCTGTCATGGTTTATTTTTAGTTCACGGAGGAAAAGATTTACATCCATTCTTTGAAGCTGTGAAATATGTAAATAATATGTAAATGAGGCTCAGACTTGTGGGTGCAAAAAAAATCTAAATTGTATTGGAAGTTTCCGAACTAGGACGATCGCAAGTGTTTAAAACGTGGGCTTACGCGGGTCATTCCGGTTCTTTAAGTTTCTTTAAGTGGATTATTTAAAGTGTGGTTCATTGATTTTTTTTTTTTTTTTTTTGGATGGCAAATTTTTAAACATTTAGAATATTCATTCGAGACGTTTCCGATTCTCCATTGTTCCCGAGAACACTCCGGAAAACAGTGGCTCTATACTGAGTGACAAGAATACCGATGTGCAGGAGACCCGTTAATATTTTTTGTTTCTATTTATTTGTTGGTTAGGTAAACAAAAAGGCGCGTTGGTTGATACATTACACAAGGTAAGTCAAGGAGAAATCGGATCAAATAAAAATAAGTAGATTAAGCCCAAACTGAATCCAAAATAAAAATCTTACTAAGCCCCAAATAAAATTAGATATGAGGAGACTAAAACTGGAATACGGGCTATTGTGAAACAAAAAAGTAAAAAAAAAACAACAGGAATAAAGCAATACAAAACCAGTCTAGGTGCATACTAAATTAGAACAGATTAGAACCAGACTTAAACAAGGACAAAGTAGAGTTGGTGTACAGACTTTTTGTTCGGCGACTACAATAGCCCAGTGTTTTCATATAGGTCGTTGTCCGATCAACAATAAACACGAAGAACGATAACTCTGTTTATTGATCTTGTCGACCTCTTAGGGGAGGGAGTGGTGGGGTTGGGGTCAAAATATCAATTTCTCACAGTCAGAAGTTATACCACTGGGTGGAAGTTGTTTGTTTAGTCGGGTTTTGTGGAAGTTGTTTGTTTTGTTTAGTTTTGTGGAAGTTGTTTGTTTAGTGGGGTTTTGTGGAAGTTGTTTGTTTTGTTTAATTATGTGGAAGTTGTTTGTTGGTTTTTGCGAAGTTGTTGTGTTTGGGTTTTGTGAAAGTTGTTTGTTTAGTTGGGGTTTTATGGAAGTTGTGTTGGGTTTGTGGTAGTTGTTGTGTTTGGTTTTGTTGAAGGAGTTTGTTGGGTTTTGTGGAAGTTGTTTGTTGGGTTTTGATAAAGTTGCTCGTTTTGTCTGGCATTGTTATGTCGTTTCTTTCTTACAGCACGTTAGAAAAATCACCCAGAAAGAGGCGAGATTCGGACTGCGCCAGGCACTAATCCCATTTTTTCTCGTTTTAACCTGATTGGCCTAATCTAACCCTAAACTAACTTAATCCGCTGACCTTTGGAATCGTCAGAAAAATATTTTTTACCAAACCCCACGTTCATTTATAAGCACTGGTAGGTATACACCAACTACTGTAACAGGCTGAACTCTTAAACTGTTTTTTTTATTATTATTTATGAGTAATTAATGCTAGGCCGGGTGTAGTTTGCTTGTCGGTCTAGTGCTTTCTTTTATGGAGGGTCTATTAGAGTGATCTATATGAGTGTTCTGTTTGTAGTTTGTAGTTGGTATTTGGTAGTTTGTGGTATAAAGTTTAAAGTTTGTAATTTGTAGTTTGTAGCACGCACTTGGTAGTTCGTAGGTCATAGGTTCCTTGGTCGTAGGCCGTAGGTCGTAGTTCGTAGGGCTGTAGTTCGTAGCTCTTAAGTCGTAGGTCGTAGGTCGTACCCATCATGGTAATATAAGGATGGTATCAGATAAACTTAATGATGGCACTTATGAATCCTGCTGATATTAATTTAACGATGGTATCAACAAAATATTTAAAGTATGGTACTGACAAAATGAATTTAAGGTTGGTATTATCCAAATGATTAAAGGGTCAGTACTGAAAAAACTCAATTTATTGATTAAATTGAAAAAAAAACCTTTTTAAACTCGTATCAATGAAATTAGTTAAAGGCGGTATCCATAAAATTAATAAGTGGATGATATCCAATAAGGTCATACAACAGTAGAATACACTAAGGTTATATATGGATGATATACCTGTCGCCTATTTCTGTCCAAAACTTATTAGTCTAAAAGTAGACTCTTTTATTTGAAAGTGTGTGTGTGTGTTGGGGGGGGGGGGGGTCAATACCTAGGGTATGCCATATTGAAATAAACAACGATTTATTCTAGTATGACTTTCAGCCATTAATATTTTTCAACACTGTTCGGGAATTTCCAATCTCCCTCCTTTTCCTAAAATCTGTATTACAATTCTTTTTTTTAGAACATATACTAGGTCTATATCGCAGTTTGATTTCCCGAAAATCGCCGAAGATTGAAGGGAAGGCTATTAATTCGAAGATTTTTGCGTTAACCCTAAAGTGGCTGAGTTGTCTTTCTTTTAAATCTTCATGCGAGTCCTCTATTGTAATCTTTACTACCTCCACCCCCCCCTCCCCTTCCCCTCCCCCTCTCTCCTCTACTCTGGAGGGGAGATGACGGGAGTAAGCATAAATGTGAAAAGTGTATTAGCGCGGGGAGACCTAAAGCAATTGCCGGCTTTATGGCTATCGACCGGCTCCATCGAACCGCGCCAGCGAGTAATAGCAGTGTATAACTCCCTGGGTGGTGGGGCGGGGGAGTGGGGGGGGGATGGAGAGACACCAACACCCGTCTCTTTTCAGTGCCGGCGTTCTGAGAAAATTCTAGATAATCATCCCGGTGACCCCTGGTCAAACTTTTAAACCTATACAGCTGTGTCGATAGAATTGGTTGGAGTGGCTTCCCTTTATGATAAAAAGGGACGTAAGGCATCATAGGGGAGAAACATTTTGGGTGGCTTCCCTTTTTTAAAAAAATATATATGCGCTATAAAAAAGAAAAACTTGTGATAAGTAATAATACACTTGTCGATGTTTGGTCATAAACGTCTTGAGATAATATTAGATTGTCGATCTATTTTTCTCATTAATTAGCTCCTCTAAGTTTAACCTTAATTTATAACGAGATACATTTTATAAAACTCACAGGTTTAATATAAATTTTTTAACTTTTTTTTGGAAGGGGGGGGGGACACTTTTACGACTTCATCTAAGAGGAAAACGCTTTCAATGTCCTGTGGTCAAAATTGCAGATAAAGTAGAAAGTAATCATTTCAGACATGTCAGTAAATGACCAAGGTTTATGATGGGATAGTGTGGTCAGCACAATGTCCAGCCAACTTTACTTCCCCTATAGTGAGTCAGATGCCACTCAGCGATATGACACTCAGAGACATGCTACAGACTCTACTCCGAGATTAGAGCTCGAGGGACTGCAGGTGAAGGAGAGTTCATCGTTTACTATAGTAACATCCTAGGAAGAATTATCAGCGCCAATCCCTGCGTCTTTTCTTTCCCATCAGAACATGTTTGATCTAAAAAACTCTAATCTAGATTCACCCCAGCTCTTTAAGATTAACACTCAGTCCCACCCCATCTACCACAGTTCAATTCAAAACAACAACACCCGTCACCTTATTCGACTTAAAGTTTTTTAAAACCTAGTCCTTGAATCGACGCCATGAAAAATGATGAACGTCTTTACCTGGGGTCGGCTCTAAGCACCGGCTAGCCTCAAGAATCTCAAGACATAAATTATTCAACAAGTTATCCGCTCTTTAAAGCCCCGATCTATTGGTTTGACGCTTGTTAGCACGGGAGTTATAGACTTTGTGATCTGTTTCATTTGTCTGGGAAAGTAAAAAAATTATGTGCTAGTAGAAAAACGCAACAAAAAAATACAATTTAATAGTCAAATTTAATATTTAATTGTTTTATAGTTAGGCCCTACTTTGACAAAATCATTTTTTTCTAAATTCCCATCACAGTTTACTTCTTTTAGTTCCGGCTGTAGGCCATGATGTTAGCCAGCTGTACACTGATTCTCAGTTAAATTGGTTTGTATTTAGCAAATCTGTACAAGTAAAAAGGAAAATAAGTAACAAAATTTGGGTCTCATTACTTTTTAACACTTTTGCATCATTCATAGACCTTTCTTTATTTTCTGTTTTAAAACTATGATCATGATCCTTCTAGTAAAAATGTATGTGCATATACAAGTGAGTTTTAAGCTAATCTTTTTTTTTATTATTTTGTCGATGTCAGAGTGATACAGTTCCTTTAACTCGTCCAAAGACTCAATTACCGATGTAAAAAAATTACCAAAATTAAAATAAAATTAAAAGCCGCTGAAATAACACAGCGTAAACAGAATTCAAAGATAGATGTGTTTTTTTTTAAATCAATAAAAAATAGAAGATAAATACTGCAATTATACCATCTTTTGCGTTTTCTTAGTTATGTAATTTATTGTAATTTTTTTTTTTAACAACCGTGGATACTAGTGCGGAGCCTGTATGGTGCGACATTTGATTGTCTACAATACATGGATGTGTTCTGCCAGGAATTTGATCTATGGATGGACCAGAAGTATGAAACAAAACTAAATATCGTGACTCCTTAAAGAAATCATAACAATATCAGAATTTTTTTTTTCGAGAGTACCCGACTGTGACGTCACCACTGACCTCCGACCTGATCTAAAATTAAAGACTCGTCTAGGCAAGGCGAGGGAATCGTGACTCGGACGTTTGCAACTTGATTTAGATCTCCGCGCAGACGTCACTAAATATTCATTAGTTTCCGGGGGGGGGGGGGGTTCAGCTCAATATATAGATCTATATTCTATTTTTTTATTTCCTGGAAGATTGTAACGAATCGGTTACACAATTGACCTGTTCGTGTTTTTGTTTAGTTTTTGATAATTTGATGGAAAATATGGATTATCCTGGGGGTATATGTCACGGTGGGTGGGGGAGGGGGTTCGTGCCCAAAGGTCATTGACCCGGCCTATTTTTCAGTGTACTATTTTATTTAATGGTTTTAGTCACAGTGGTTCAATTATTTTGTGATTTAATTTTAAGGGAAAATGAACAAATAATTACAATAATTAAACGAAATACAACAATTTCAGATACTATTTAATCGGGGGGGGGGGAATCTTGGAACTTTTTGGGGGCCCAGTTAAATTTCCCCGAGGGGGGGGGGTTACTGCGTAAGATTTATGTTAAATAAAAAAATATAATTTTTCTATTTCGTCCGGGGGTGGGTCGGTGATGTGCTACGGAGCCAATGCCCAACCCCACCCCCCCCCCCCCCCCTCCCCTCCTCACCCCAACCAAAAAAAACCTGAAAGAACACACTGTCTAAAGGGTAAGGACAAGCTTTTACCAGATTAAACAACGCATGAGATTCAGTTGCTGCTTTAGAAGGGATTTAGTTGATGTAAAGGTGGATTAGGAGGATTTTTTAAACAGCTTTTTTGTGTATGATGATTGTTTGCGTTGGTTGGCCTTTTGTTCGGGGAGGTGTTGTAAGGCATCGGTCTGCTATAACAAGGGCTAAGAAGTCGGTAGTGTTATGATGTATGTGGGTGATCTACTGCCCGTCCAAGGACACAGTGTTTAATGCGGGGACAATATCAGCATACACAATCATAAGCATACACAATCACAAGCATACACAATCACAAGCATACACAATCGCAACAATCATACACAATCGTAACAATCATACACAATCTCAACAATCATACACAATCGCAACAATCATACACAATCGCAACCAATCATACACAATCGCAACAATCATACACAATCGCAACAATCATACACAATCGCAACAATCATACACAATCGCAACAATCATACACAATCGCAACAATCATACACAATCGCAACAATCATATAAATAAACATGAGTCGGTGAGGTAGAGTCGGTAATGCTCATGATTACTAAACTGAAAAGTCCCAGAGTTTCGAATCCCAAGCCAGAAGAGGCTCTATAGCTGGGGACAGCAACCCATCTAGGAAAAAAACTACAAAATCAAACAGCTGCTGCCTTGTAGTTTGTTATTGGTTGGACAAAAGGTATGGAAGCAAATCCAGAAAGAAAAGCTGTCTGAAATTGGAGCATATTTGGCACATATAATGTTGACAAGTAATACTTAATTGTGTTGGAGGAAATCATGTCCAACATTACTTTAAGAACGAAGAAGAAGAAGAAATAAGAAATGCAATTAAATAAGCACAACATAAAAAGCACTTAAGCAAAAAAAAAAACAGAAAGAAACGAACATAAACACGAATAAATAATAAATATACAAGCAAAATAACGCTACATTGTAGAAACACGATTACCATAATGCAATAATTGTATTGATTTTTTTTTTACAACTAATTGTCCGTAGGCTGAGAATAAAATAGTTCGTGTGATTTTTTATACCATTAGCATAAGAAGAAATTGTGCGATAAGCAATATGTAAAACCGCATAAAATGTCTCTATCCAGAGGCTGGGTACGCGTTAAAACTGAACAAACTCGGGGATACCCTATAAACGCAAGCTTAAGAACCAAACTCAAGACTTTTGGTGTTAGCGGACAGTGCCCTTTACAACCACGCCTCATTTTTCAATAATAAACACACACAAAAACACACAAATAGGTACACACATGTAGTTAGAGCTTTATTTTTTATTTTCCAAGAATATGATGGCTGGTTCGTAATCCGAATCAAAATTCGTAATACGGGACAACTTTTCGCCCGTAAAACAATATGTAATAGGTGAATTGTTCATAATGCTGAGACATTCCTAACAGGTAACGTACTTAATAATGTGAGTTCGTAAAATGAAGTGGATTTAATTGTGAGAGTTCGCATCTCGAGGTATTACGTTATACTAAAAGATCGTAAAACGAGACGACCTTAAAAAATAAAATTCGTAATACGAGACGTACATATAACATAGTTATATAACATAGTTTTTTTTAGATTGCAAGTTGATCTAATAATGTGAAATCAATTCACAATTTAATTACCAAACTTTACTTGAATAATTTGATTAGCAAGTGCCTCTATGCACACGAGAATGAGGTTTCATAGTTAACATAGTTTCTGAAAAATGCAATGCCAAGAAATTGCTATTTCTGCCTCGTTGTTTGTTATGAGTCAACACATTGAAAAGAGACGTCACGATTATAATGCAAGCTCGACAATAACTTGGGGAAAAAAACAACGACAAATAGATTCGACAGCGATTATTTTCAATCCTGGCATTCAAACGACTGGCTTATAATGCCCGTCCGTCGTTGGCAGAGCGCGTAAATCGCTTCTTAAATATAAAGTACTTCTGTCACCAGGTATCGCACAGGTAAAAAAAAAACAATCTCCTGGTCCATGTTTCTATTTATAGCAATTTCTACTTTTTATCCATCGAGGTTTTAATTGTTATGTCTTGATTGATTTTTTTTCATTAGCCTTGTTCTTATATAGCGTGTAGAGGCATTGTCTTTAGAGTTACAGATAAAACCATTTCATATTTAGTTTACCGTTTTATGATCATTGATTCTTTTAAACTAAGTTTATTAGAAGTTACTTTTAATAAATCAATAAATTTATTTCTGAACAAATGGGGAAAAATTTACTTTTATAAATAAACAAACATATCTGCGTTAACATTTAAATTTAAACACCGCTATAAATGGCTAGAGCAAAGCCTAGCCGATACGGCTAGTTTTTATATATTATATGCCCTAGGACACAGCGACCACAAACATGTTTTTTTTCTGAAAACCAAACCCTACACATAGTATCTAGGCAGGACAACGTGATATATAGAAACACAACCACATCTCAGAACGTGATATAGAACCACAACCACATCTTTCAAGGTGATATAGGACTACATGGAATGGGCAACAACATCCCCAGAAATTTGCGACACAACTAGACAGCCTGGTGACTCCCTTACACAAGGATAGTCTTGTGACTCCATAGACAGTCTGCTAACTCCCCTATTCAACCTGGTGACTCCCCTAGTAAACCTGGTGACTCCCCTAGTAAACCTGGTGACTCCCCTAGTAAACCGGGTGGCTCCCCTAGTAAACCGGGTGACTCCCCTAGTAAATCTGGTGACTCCCCTAGACAAGGAGAACCTGGTGACTCCCCTAGACAAGGAGAACCTGGTGACTCCCCTAGACAAGGAGAACCTGGTGACTCCCCTAGACAAGGAGAACCTGGTGACTCCCCTAGACAAGGAGAACCTGGTGACTCCCCTAGACAAGGAGAACCTGGTGACTCCCCTAGACAAGGAGAACCTGGTGACTCCCCTAGACAAGGAGAACCTGGTGACTCCCCTAGACAAGGAGAACCTGGTGACTCCACTACATAAGGACAACTGTGACTCCCCTACTAAACCTGGTGACTCCCCTAGTAAACCGGATGACTTCCCTAGTAAACCGGGTGACTCCCCTCCACAGCGACCTTGGTTTTACTGCCACGTCAGCATCTCCGCGGCCTTGATCCCGGGATTTAACATTCTGCACCTCCCCCTCCCCCCCCCCCCCCCCCCCCCCTCTCCTCCCGACCACATCCAATGCATAGATTTCCATTACAAATCAAGACATAATTGTAACGTAAAATAAACTGCTACCGACTGAATAACACATTCATTCTGTTGTTGGTGAAGTATACGCTGCGTGCACACAAATCGGGCGTTAGATGTGGTTAGCCTGCCTTGAGAAGGTCATTAAGTTTCTCGGGTAATAGGAGGTGGAGGGGTACAACATGGGCGTGAAGTTTGGGGGGAGGGTAACATGGGGGGGGGGGATGGATAAGTTTGGAGGGGGGAGGTAAAAGGTAACAATCTTGGGGGCACGTTTCGAGGGGGTGTAAAAACTTGGAGGGGCCGCGTTTCAAAATATATGTGTTAGGTGAAGTAGAGTCCATCTGTTTCTATGACCACGGTATATAGTGTTGTCAATATTACGCCCTGCCGCCTTAATTTCCCTAACGTGTCAGGTCCCCATCAGAGCTGGGTGGACTTAGGGACGTTAAGAAGTCACAGGTCGGAACCGAGATCTAAACTAGAAACTATCGGGCTAGCAGTCAAACGCCCCACCACTCGACCACGCCGCCAACGAGTTTAATAAACCAGTGAATGCCGAGGTTTAAAATCATGAATTAGGAAATTTGATATATTTTTTTCACTCCATTTTTTAAAATTCTTTTTAAAATGAAAAAAACAACTTTTAAATATCATCAAATTAAATACTAGAACATTCTTTCTGCAAGACAGGAAAAAAAACGGACGTATTGGTTTTGAGAAACCCTGGAAGAAATTTTACCGTGACTTATTTTAGTTCATCTAGTATCCGAATTGGGGAAGGCAAAGTCGGATGGTAGAGCTGACGGATGTTAAAATCCGAAAGTCTCGGGTTCGGATCCCGGGCTTTAAGTGTGTATGACGTCCTTGAGTCCACTCAGTTTTGATGGGTACCTGGCTCACGTTAGGGGAATCCAAGGCGGCTAGGCATAGTCTTGAAAAACTGTATGCCGTGGTCAGTGAGACAGATGAACTCTACTTCATCTGCCCCGTGTGTCTTGGGCACGAAAGAAAAAAGATGGCGGATGGTTACCAGACTATGTAGGCTACTAGTTTATTTTTCCTTTAGTTTGAAAAGACGTGTAAGCAATCACCGGACTAATTATAATTAATCTACTGCAGCTGCAAGTGTTTGCATTGATCACGTGACGATGTGATTGAGGCGGAACGTCTACCCTGTCATTGGGCCATCGAATTTACGTCCAGGGTGGGGGTGGGGGGGGGGGGAGGTGTTGAACAAGAGATAATTGTTTTATTTATTTTAATGGGCACAACATGTGACGTCAAATGTCACGTGTGACGTCATCACGAGTAAATGTCACATCTGACATTTGTTGTTGTGCTCGTGTAGGTCACGTGATCTGGTTGGTGGGTTATCGAGTTTTGTAAATGCATAGGGGTGGGGTAGGTCAGGGTGGGGTGTAATTTAGGGAGAGGAGAAGGTAACGAAGGGATGTAGGTCATGAGAGCAGAGTTTCTTCCAGGCATCTCTACCGCCCCGAACAAGATGAATTTTACATAATAAAAATACACTTTTACTATAGTCCGCCCCCCCCCCCCCGAAAAATGTTAACCGCCCCCCCCCCCCGAACATTTCAAGTGCCCCCCGGAGAAAAAAGTCTGGAAGAAACACTGTATGGGAGGGTGTAAGACAGTGAAGGGTGTAGATTATGGCGTCATGGAGGGGTGTAGGTCAGGGTGGGGTGTAGGTCAGGGTGGGGTGTAGGTCAGGGTGGGGTGTAGGTCAGGGTGGGGTGTAGGTCAGGGTGGGGTGTAGGTCAGGGTGGGGTGTAGGTCAGGGTGGGGTGTAGGTCAGGGTGGGGTGTAGGTCAGGGTGGGGTGTAGGTCAGGGTGGGGTGTAGGTCAGGGTGGGGTGTAGGTCAGGGTGGGGTGTAGGTCAGGGTGGGGTGTAGGTCAGGGTGGGGTGTAGGTCAGGGTGGGGTGTAGGTCAGGGTGGGGTGCAGGTCAGGGTGGGGTGCAGGTCAGGGTGGGGTGCAGGTCAGGGTGGGGTGCAGGTCAGGGTGGGGTGCAGGTCAGGGTGGGGTGCAGGTCAGGGTGGGGTGCAGGTCAGGGTGGGGTGCAGGTCAGGGTGGGGTGTAGGTCAGGGTGGGGTGTAGGTCAGGGTGGGGTGTAGGTCAGGGTGGGGTGTAGGTCAGGGTGGGGTGTAGGTCATGGTGGGGTGTACTTTAGGAGGTGTTATACAGTGAGGGGGTGTGGGACAGTGATGGTTGTAGGTGATGCAGGTGTGTACATTGACTTGGATTACCTTGAATTACAACGTAAAGCGCAGATTTACAACGCCAATGTTTAAAACTAGGATTACACTTGATTACCTCTTGAATAAAAGATGTAATCTCTTCTAACAGAATATTTTTTATTGCGCTACAAATAAGCTCTTCAATTTCTTTTTCGTCGTTAATGTTTAGTGTTGAGATTCCCTCCAACACAATTAAGAATTACGTGTCAACTTGCTATGCACCGTTGACCCCGATTTCAGTAGTAGTTTGTTGGGATTCCCTCCAACACAATTAAGAATTACTTGTCAACGTGCTATGCACCGTTGACCCCGATTTCAGTAGTTGTTTTATTTTGGAGTTGTCTCTCCTAGAAGAGTTGTTGATCCAAGTTATCGAGCCTGATCAGCCCCGGGGGTTCGAACTCAAGACCTTTCGGTTTAGCAACCTTGAGCTTTACCGACTCGACCACGCCGACCCCCATTGTTCAAGTTTAGAAATATAATAAAAGAAGGCAGGTATTTTAATTCATTTTTGTTTGTCTCAAATCACAAATCATGTCTCAAATGTCTAATCCAACTTCAAATGACATATCCTGGCTCAAATGACATATCTGGATCAAATGACATATCCTATTACTCAAAACAAAATCCCTTTGGATTGTAAACATTTCGCTCCCTGTAACTAAAAATCACATTTCTACGATGTTGCAACGGATTTAAAAACAACAGATGATAAAAGATGAACAGACTTTGTTTTCCCTATAGGATAGACAAATGTCAAGGGTCAAGTAAGAACTCACAACATTGAGATAAATATTTACACAAATAGTGTCATGAAGTGTTCGTTCTATTATAAACACGTGTCGTGTTTCATTATGTGAAATATGGTGCGATACAAAAACATACAGCACAGATACGCACGCACACATATACAAATTACAAACACATCTATAAAGACTATTGTGTCCCATTTTTAAAAATTGAAACTGGTCTTTTTTTCTTGTAACCGTTGAAAAAAGGATTGACACTTTGTATGACTTTCGGCTATGACAAGTCGACACTTTGTATGACCTTAGGCTACGACAAGTCGACACTTTGTATGACTTTCGGCTGTGACCCACCAAACATTTCTGTCTAGACCGAGTGAAAAACAACTCACGCAAATGGATTCCAACTCACTGAACTCGGTCAAGGTCGTCTTGTCATGGGCTAGGACTTGACAAAATCATTTTATTTTTTTTGTCTCCATTTCTTCTTTGATTTAACCCTTCAATACCCCCTCCCCCCCCACACACACACTCCGCCCAGCATATCTTTGGGCGATGTTATGCTACGTTTATCTTCATCTAAATAGTGACATATGAAGGCTTCTACACGTCTATATCAGCGTGTCCCCCAATCAACATACGGGTCATCAATCAACATACAGATTCCCCCATCAACATATGAGAATCCTGACCCCCCCCCCCGCCCCAACCATCACGCTGGGCCCACATCAACATACGAGGACCCCCACCCCACCCACCATCATACTGGGCCCATATCAACAAACTGGACCCCCATCAACATATGGGACCCCCATCAACGGGTCTACGACAAATTCCCGAAAGACACTTGCCCGAATGCCGTTTGCCCGAAGGCCGAATTCCCGAATGGACACTTGCCCGAATGCGACAAATGCCCGAATGGACACTTGCCCGAATGCGACAAATGCCCGAATTGACACTTGCCCGAATGCGACAAATGCCCGAATGAACACTTGCCCGAATGCGACAAACGCCCGAATGGACACTTGCCCGAATGCGACAAATGCCCGAATGGACACTTGCCCGAATGCGACAAACGCCCGAATGGACACTTGCCCGAATGCGACAAACGCCCGAATGGACACTTGCCCGAATGCGACAAA
Organism: Physella acuta; assembly: GCF_028476545.2. Taxonomy (NCBI): domain Eukaryota; kingdom Metazoa; phylum Mollusca; class Gastropoda; family Physidae; genus Physella; species Physella acuta. The sequence goes on along the minus strand of NW_026734010.1, from coordinate 51,594 downwards.
TGCCCGAATGAACACTTGCCCGAATGCGACAAATGCCCGAAAGCCACTTGCCCGAAGGCCGTTTGCCCGAAAAATGTTTACAATATATATTACCAAATAATCATTCGTAATCAATTATGATATGAAATGTTGATAAATAATACATATCTAAGCAAAAAGAAAAGAAACAAAATAATATTATATATTACTACGCAGACATTCTTAATTAATTTGTATTAGCTATATAAAAAGTGTACAAACATATTTTCTCTTCTATCTATGAAACAAGACAAAAATATCATTTTCATTTATCTCAGGATTTAAAAACGAAATTTGCTATCTTTGTTAAGTAACCGCTTTAACACATTGTCTAAACAGGGTGCATTAAATGGAGATCAAACATATTTGACTACGTTTAGTTTTTAACATCGCCACCTAGACCTCGCCTCATTCTTTTGTTAAATCATCACCACTCAAGTTAAGCGTAATAAGATAAATCAAACAAACGCGCCTCTGTTCAATGTTGCGAGACGCCGCGCCGCCTACGCCGTGCCATAAAAGCTATATAACCACCGCAACACGTCGGCTAAACAAGGTGTTCAAAACTTACATCAAAAGAATGGTAAGAAACCACCGCCATCATTACCCTACATTTATTAACGAACAAAGAAGTTTTTTTTACAACAATTTCTCACGTTTAAAAAATAAAAGCTAAATTTTAAAAATATTACAAATTTGTTTTTTTTTTGCTTAGAATTGTGTTTATTATCAAAATTTCAAACTAGAATTGAATAAGAATGTCTATTTGGTAATATTATTTATTACCTAATATTAACATTTTTCGGGCAAACGGCCTTCGGGCAAGTGTCCATTCGGGCATTTGTCGCATTCGGGCAAGTGTCCATTCGGGCGTTTGTCGCATTCGGGCAAGTGTCCATTCGGGCGTTTGTCGCATTCGGGCAAGTGTCCATTCGGGCATTTGTCGCATTCGGGCAAGCGTCCATTCGGGCATTTGTCGCATTCGGGCAAGTGTCCATTCGGGAATTTGGCCTTCGGGCAAACGGCATTCGGGCAAGTGTCTTTCGGGAAAACGTCCGGCTCCCCCCATCAACATACAATACCCCCATCAACATACAAGCCCCCCCCCCCCTTTCATCATATGGGGTCCCATCAACATACAGGTTCCCCATCAACACATAGGCTCAACATACGAGATCCATCTAAACATGCGTGTCCCCCATCAACATACGGGTAATCTCCCATCAAATCGCCCCCTCCTAGAGTATAAATACAACATGGCTGTCCACATCAGCTGGCCAATACATAACACGACAGCATCTAGCATGTTTCTTATCATCGCTTCCGGGCCTCTGACCTTAACCAGGATCAAAGCCAGCTGACACCGACACACCACATTCTTCTCCTTATGACCTTTTACCCCGTCATATACTTTCATAGCTACACACACACGCACATTCACGTACTCACACACGCACACATAAAACCATAAGCTGCTAACACTTGTTAATGCTGTGCAACCCCCTAACATAACCCCCATGCAGAAAAACCATTTTCTCCTATTCATATACAGAAGTTTATTTTTAAAATCTAACCCCAAAGCAAAAGACCTCTTTACTTTGCTATGAAGAAAGACCCCCTTTACTTAATCCTTACCTAAACGACCCCTTTACTTTGCTACGGTAATAGTTTAAGAAATACCCCAATAGCGTTAACCCTATAAAGAACAATCACCCGTAGCTAAAATGTGAACAGAAGAACACCCTCTTACTTAAGCCATATGAAGAAAGACCCCTTTTACCACTGAAGAAAGACCCCCTTATTTACCCCCCCCCCTTTCCTTATCTATAAATAACCATCTGTATCAGCCCCTTTACTGGACCCTACTAAAAAAGATCTCCTACCCCTTCCTAAACCCTATTAAGACTAAATTACATAACTTTGTAACAATCCCACAACGTTATATAACCCCCAAAACGTTAACTAAACCCTGTAAAGACACCCCCCCACACACACACACAGACACACATACACACACACTTTGCTAACTAACCCATGTGAAGACACCCCCCCCCCCCCACAACGTTACCTAACCCATGTAAAAACTGCCCACAATATTAACTAACCCCTTATAAGGACCCCACGTTACCTAACCCTGCACCACTGTACCCCCCCCCCCACCCCCACCCACCCCCGGCTCACCGACCCCCGACCGTTGTAACGCTTCGTGTTTGACGCGTTCTATTTATAGCCCTACTCCGCGGCACCAACTGTGAGTACTCACCCAGTAAGCCGATCTGGAGTATTGACACACACCTGTGACATTTTCAGCGACAGCTGAGCCGACGATACCCCCACAGTGAGGCGGTGGGGGTGGGGACACAACTTGTGGTTGGGGGGGTCGAGGAAATTGAGAGCCTGACACTAACGTAAATACATTGATATATTTTGAAAATAGTTGTTTTATATACAAGTTTCAACTCTAGAGTAGGGCGAGGATGAGGTGTTTCAGCTAATCGTCGGAATTTAGTTTATGTAGTGGTTGAAACAGGTCGTGTAGGAGACGCCAGAAATCTATACATGCAGATTTGAAGTTTGAAACTAATCGTCGGGGTTTCTGATTAGATTCTGTAGTAGCTGATACAGGTCGTGTAGGGGACGCCAGAAATCGATACATGCACGTTAGCATGTGGACCGCATGTGTATAATGGCTCTGTTTGTCAACCAGCGTCCGGTTTATTGAACGGTTATCATACCTGAAAACTGGATTGGTTAACCGGTTCAAGGAACGGTTATGATACCAAGCGGAATGGTTAACCGGTTCAAAGAAAGGTTATAATAACCGAAAAATCCGGACTGCCTAACCGGTTGATGGAACGGTTATGATACCAGAAACCGGACTGGTTAATAAGATGGACTATAATCCGGTTAAAAAGCAGGACCATGAGACGGTTCTTAACAATATATGTGAACCGTTCAATAAACAATGCAATACGTCGATTCTAGCTGGATAAATAAAACAGTCGCTAAATATTTTCTATCTGATTTGAGCTGCTGGTCTTGTCGTTTTGTTTACAGCTTTAATGTTCAAGTGACAAGGCTTAGATGTATCAGCCCTAATAGGTACCCCGCATAAATTGGGCAACAGATCATGCGTATAGATTTTCCCCTCTTCTGCGCTGTTTTCGCAGATTCACAGTTCAACTCTACTTCCCCTATCCCAGGCTGTACAGTATGGATGTAACATCAAATTTACCTGCGATAGCACGCGCCGTGTGTCAGACCCTCTCTAAAAATTGAAACTCAGAGGAAACATATTCAGAAGTTTTCCTATCTTACTGTCAATGGGGAAGACTTAAATACCATGTAAATAACCTTAAAAAGCTAACATGTAAAACCGCATATGGCTGCTATAATATGATACCATATTAAAACCTCGTCCTATTTTCATCGATGATTTTGTTTTATTTGTAAAAGGAAAATGTTTGGTTATGAAACTTTTATTGACATAAATACAAGAGGAGTATACTCAAATTTAAAAACGTGGTAAAGGAAAAAGTATAATCTACTCCAATGTGTAGCCTGAAGTGGGTCATGGTATTTGTTTTTGGTCGTTGACCTTCCGGACTCGAGCCCGGTATCTGAACTCAAGACCTTCGGGTTAGCAGTCGTAGGCTCTGCCTGCCGACCACGCCGCCTTCCACGCTATTGCAAGCTGATCTTATAATGTGAAATCAGTTCACAAATTAATTACCAAACTTTACTTGAATAGTTTTATTAGTAAGTGCCTCTATGAAAACGAGAATGAGGTTTCAAACAAATCAAAATAGCATTAATAATTTTAAAAATTAACAATTTAGTAATTTAATAATTAAGTGGTGATCTTCCATAATGAAGTTAACTAAGAGATAAATTGTTTAATAATTTAATAATAAGTTATAATCTTCCCGAATTTTTTCTTTAAAAAAAACACTTATATAACGCCACTGTGTATCAATTTCAGCATATTTACGCTTCGGCCAAAGGCATTCGTCAGACAAGCGTCTGTTTTTCTATCCGACCTAAATTTCGGATGATAGAAATCAACACAACGTCCA
>NW_026734010.1:0-45000 GCF_028476545.2 Physella acuta | reverse complement strand
GGGAAAACAATGCGGCTGGGCATAATACTGACCGCACTATCCCTTTTAATGTCGAGGTCACTGAAACAGACCAACTCTACTTCATCTGATTTTCGTATTAAAATCTGGTTTATTTATTGCCGCTGTTTTTTGTTTGTTTTTTTTTGTTTTTTTGTTTTTGTTTTTTTTTAAACTGTTCTTGCGGTTATTCCTTATTTTTTAAATGTAAATTTTCTTAAGTAAATAAACGAATTAAGACTTTAAACTAGCCCGTGGGAACAATGTTTAGAGTTTAGACAATGCAACATCCCATCAAGACTATAATGGCGTCACTCATGGGATGTCCAGGGGGTGGTGCGCACCGGGTGACATCTCCCTTGTGACGTCATTACCAGGGATGGGTTTTAGAAAATAAGAAAATTTCTGCGAATGTCGCCTGTCTGTTTATTCACGGCGAAACTCTTGTCCGTGAGTATAGAATAATTTTTTTTTAAATGACAACGATCAGTATCGGTTTCTGTTGTTGTTTTTTTCAAAGCAATCTCCTAATCAAAAATGTAGAGCTGGGTCGGTCAACTCTAATCACCTGGCAGGTGACTAATTATCCCCCGTCTCTAATGATTTCGTCACCTTTAATTAACAGTTGCCGTTGGTTATGTTTTTTATTTGACCTTGGGTCGTAACTTTTGTGTACACAGTATTTTTTTTTTTAAATCGGTGACCTGCGGTCTCTTATGTTGCTCCGATACAAGTAGAATGAATTCTCTCCCTTGGGTTTTTTAAATTTTATTTTTGTGTTTTCTTTTGTTTTTGTTTGTGGTTTTAACCAAGTTAGGAACATTTAATGTAACGAGAGCTTGTTTTTTCTTCCACGGCGAATTTTTACCTTTGCTAATTGTGCACTAATTACGAAAAAAAACTAATTTAAAGGGAAGCAACTGCTTTATTTTTTAAAGAAAGAAACGAAAAGAATCAAAACAGTTTTATACAGAATCAACTTTATTTATATAATGTACCACTAAAAATTTAAACGTTGTTTCGATTTAACAGTTGTTCTAATTAGACAACTTTTTTTTTAAAAAACATGTTTTTTTTTATTACGCCACGGTTTTTTTCAAGGGCGGCAACTGCTAAATCTTGTCCGGTTTCCAGTGTTTGGTAAAAAACAAAACATTCACCGAATGCCAGAGTCTGAGCAGGTTAGAGGTGTGGTCCACGTCATGTGCTAGATGTCGTCTGCAATAAAAGGGTCTGGGTGTTACATTAGCCTGCAGTGCCACCAGTGACTAGCACCGACTCACCTTTCAGGTGATTACTGTAACAAGGGGAGGTAAACGTGTAAACAGTCGGTAAACGGATGGGAAGACTGCAGTACAAGTGCCTCGTATTGATTTTTATAAAACGTTTGTTTTGTAAGGAGTTAGCTGTCAACGTGTTTGTTTTGTAAGGAATTAGCTGTCAGCTTCTTTTCTTTGTAAGGAACTATCTGCCCAACCGTTAGTTTAAAATGAATTTTCTGTCAACTTCTATACACTATATTACTTGTTTTTACTTAATTCAGCTTTTGCTGATGATGCAACTTAATTTAGACCCATTTTTATCTAAGCAATTTCTTTCCAGCTTTAGACCGTGTGTATGTTAGATGACAATGCAAGAATGTCTATTATTAGTGGTAGTATCATTATTATTATTATCATTATTATTATTATCATTATTATTACCATTATTATTATCATTATTATTATTATTATTATTGATATTATTATAGTTAGAATCAGCGTTATATACCCCCAGTTGTCCCACTATACAAGTGCCTTTACATATAAATCCATTCTTTTGTTTTCTATACTAAAGAGTACACCAAGTGACCTCTGACCCCACGGCGATCATAACATATATCATGTCACCGCTGACGTCACGCATTGTTTACATCCTGCTTCACGTTCAATATTTTGTTTTTCTTTGTTCTATTTTAATACCGACGTGAATTTCCGATTTCTCGAACTGTTTAATAAGTCGTAAATTACGGTAAATGCGATAAAAATGTGTTTTAGAATTTAATTGTAGAAATTGTGTTATTTATCATGTGTCAGGGCTGTATTTTGTTAAGTCGGGTTTGATTTCTTCGGAATTCTGTTAAGGTCACATTTCGTATTTGTTTCGGGAACCTATCACTTCCTCTCCACCCCCCCCCCCCCTCTCTCTCTCTCTCTCTCTCTCTCTCTTTCTCTCTCTCTCTCTCTCTCTCTCTCAGAGAGACACGGCAGCACTGCCATATAAAACAGAGAACTGTTTGAACAGTGGCTTCTCCACTGGCGTAGTGGGGTCGACTCTATTTTGTCGCCCTTTTTAGACTGGGGGTGTACCGGCCCCTGCGCCTACCCGAGCTACGCCATTGTGGTCATTTTTTCCGGGTGTCGGAAGTAAGGATGTACTAGATGCTTGTGTGACAAGGTATTAGCTTCAGAATGTTCTAGTGTTTGTCGTTAAGAACATGGGGTTCCAATCATGTTTTGTTAAATAGCACAACTCGTCCACTCTTTCTGAAAGTTGAATGCTTTTTAAAAATGTAAACATACTTTCATTTTATCCTTGACAAAAGCTGTGTACCTCACGCAGCGGAGTATACTCAATACTGTGCATCTATTTCGCGGAATCTTTGCTGCGTTTTATTTTTTGCTTACCTTTTTCGAGATAACTATTACAAATACATGTAATTCATTACCGATATTACACACATCACATAATTTTATCTTGTAATTTATGTATCTCAAGTAAAATCTACACAATAGGAAAAAATGGTGATTTGACTGTTGTGGCGAGACTGGAAGTAAAAAAAACCTGGCTGTATTCCCAAAAGGGATGTTGCGTGATGTTATTAATGTTTCGATGTGTTACTAAACGTACGAAAGTAATTCAGAAGTTTTTATTTTTTTTTTTTTTTTTGTCTTGAATGAATCTGTACTTTAATCATTTTTGTAAATAGGCAATATTGATTTTAAAATATTTTTAAAAAGTAGTTATATTCTAATATTAATTTAATTGTTTTTTAAACAAATTGAACGTCCAATTATGTTAAAAGTGTGTCACATAGCATTGTCTTCAGGTCTTGACCTATGTGCCAAGTTTGAAAAAAAAATCGGTTTTTGTAGGAGTGGTAAAAATTTCGCTTGCAAGAAGTTTAAAGGAATTACTGAATATGCTTATTAAAGCATTACATTTTGAAATATTAAATGTTGATATAGAACCAAAAACATATTCCTACAAATGTCCCAAATCGAGTCATTCAGCATAAGCAATTGATACAAAAATAATGCTTTCATGGAAAGATATTAGCCATTTTTACGTCAACAAAAATGTAACATTGACGTAAGAATAAAAATATTATCTGTTCATGCAAATAAATTTTAAAAATTCTCATTATATTGTATTTAAATATGTTAAAATATAAGGCTTACAATACAAAGTTGGCCATGCGTTATTCATCCGTGACAACAATAACAAATATATCCCTGTGAATGAAGTAGTTTTCAAACATACATAGAAAACAGGTAAAATAATAAATTTGAAACTCGTGATATCTTCTTCTTTCTTCTTCGTTCTTAATACTAGTGTTTGAAGAGATTCTCTCCAACACAATTAAGTATTACGTGTCAACTTGTTATACGCCATACAGGCCGTTGACTCCGATTTCAGCCTGCTTTTCTTTTTGGGTTTGCTCCCATAGCCTTTGTCCAACCAAAAACAAACTACAAGGCAACAGTTGTTTGATTTACCGACTGAACCACTAGATCCCCAATAGGGGATGTAAAAGCAAACAAGTAAGAATGCATTAAGAAATAACATTACAAAAGAAATGTATTAAACAAAGATATTTATTTACCAAACAATGTTTATTATGAATATAAAAATGGATATAGAAGAAACTTATAGGAAAGAAAGTTTCGGAAGCAAAGGAAAGTATATATTAGAAAATATAAATAAACCAGTGTTTCTTCCAACCTTTTTTCCGGGGAGGGGGGGGGGGGCACTTGATATTTTCGGGGTGGCAGTCTACATTTTCCGGGGGGGGGGGGAAGAGGCGGACCTAGTAAAAGTATATATGTTTACTATATCAATTCCATCTCGTTCGGGGGGAGGCGGTCGACCTTCTTCGGGGGGGGGGGGGGCGAAGAGATGCTTGGAAGAAACTCTGAAATAAACGGATGTCTACCTAATCGGAGAAAGAAATAGTTAAAGAAATAAATTGTTAGAAAAAAAGATCTAAAACAAAGGAAAGATACATATTTAAAAAAAAATAATCAGAATGGAGAAAGAAAGAAATAGATAAAGAAAGAAATGAAGAAAGAAAGAATTAGATAAATGTATGTTGCACAGCGGACGTATTTCAACTGGAATAACAAGGGGAGGTAAATGCGAGCATTTACCGTGATAAATTGTACAAGACGGGATGTCGATTTTTTTAACCAAAGGAAATGTCGATAGGACGAGAAAACATCGACCTTTTAAAAAGTCGTGTGAGCAGTTTTTGTCCGGTCGATGTTGGAACAGGAAAAAAAAATATTTCCGAGTTTTAAGGCTGCGGAATGTGAGCCTAGGCTTTAAAGACTTAGGCATTTCCGTGTTACCTTAAGTGCGTCGATATCACGTGATATTTTTCCGGCTTGTACTCACTCTTGTAGGCTGATACAACATGTTGATGTGTTATCACACGTATGGTGTTAGTTCGAATCCAGTTGAGACGGCCACGAAAAATTTCTAATAATACAATATTATTTTTTCTCTGGTTGAAGTCTTTAGATTGGATAATGGAATGATTGGAAACCATATATGAGTCAAGGTGGTAACGGACGCAGTTGATCAGACGTAGTGCACTAATTCAGAGCAGATTTGTTCAGGAAGAATAAGACAAAAAATATCAGATTTAGGTCCAGGGCTGTATGAAAGTTTTGCTGGGTCTAGGGAGTTACCTCACTTCGTCAAACATTTGACGATGTGTTGTTGTGTGGGAAATATCGCTTGCGTTGAGGGTGTGGTGTGGGGTTTTATTTAGTCACGACATTTACGTCTTTGTCCAACAAGTTACATGTCACTTCAGCGTGTCAGAAGTGTCCTGTCAACTATCACTTCCATACGATCACGTTGCGTGACAATATCCTACCCACATTATCGAGTCATCGTGACAGCATATATCCACACTATTGCCGTTATACCATTATCCTGTTCACCACACAGCCACGCCAACCATCTTCAACCACCTCCATCGACTTCCACCACCTCCAACACCTCCAATACCTCCAATATCTCCACTATCTCCACCACCTCCACCAACTCCACCACCTCCACCACCTCCACCAACTTCACCACATCCACCAACTCCACCAACTCCACCAACTCCACCACCTCCACCACTCCACCACCTCTACCTCCTCCGCCAACTTCACCACCTCCACCACCTCCACCACTCCACCACCTCCACCACTCCACCACCTCCACCAACTCCACCACCTCCACCACTCCACCACCTCTACCTCCTCCACCAACACCACCACCTCCACCACCTTCACCACCTCCACCAACTCCACCAACTCCACCACCTCCACCACCTCCACCAACTCCACCAACACCACCACCTCCACCACCTTCACCACCTCCACCACCTCCACCAACTCCACCAACTCCACCACCTTCACCACCTCCACCACCTCCACGAACTCCACGAACTCCACCACCTCCACCACTCCACCACCTCTACCTCCTCCACCAACACCACCAACTCCACCACCTTCACCACCTCCACCACCTCCACGAACTCCACGAACTCCACCACCTCCACCACTCCACCACCTCCACCACCTCCACCAACTCCACCAACTCCTCCACCTCTACCTCCTCCACCAACACCACCACCTCCACCACCATCACCACCTCCACCAACTCCACTAACTCCACCAACTCCACCAACTCCACCACCTTCACCAACTCCACCACCTTCACCAACTCCACCACCTCCACCAACACCACCACCTCTACCACCTCCACCAACTCCACCAACTCCACCACCTTCACCAACTCCACCACATTCACCAACTCCACCTCCACCAAGCGAGTCCCATCAGCACTGAGACTTTGACACAACTCCGCGACAAGCCACCGCCACCAATCAAATCGATCCACCCCGGAAATCATTGCGCGTGTCATTTACCCCGAGCGTGAAATCTCCACACAAAATAATCCTCGCCTACTGAGGAAAATTAGAGAAAAAAAACTTGTAAACAAAATGGCGAAGTTTGTTTTATACACCGGATGTTGTGTGCGTAAGTGAAAGTAGCGCGACGTGTGACAGGAAGTAGATTTTTTTTACGACTTGTTTGCGTTCTGTTTTGTGGGTTGTTTTTATCTTTGGTGATCCTGATTGGTGGGAATAGGTCACGTGTAAAGTGGTTATACTGGGTTGGAAATGTCTTACATTTAGGTGGGTTTTTTTGTCGTGACAAAAAGTGGTTACCGCGTAGTGGGGGAGTAACTCACGGATCTTTACGCAGACAGGATCAAGCATGTGATGAGGAGTTAAGGCCCCTGCCGCTTCAGCCTTGATTAAAGTTTGTAAACAATTCAGCGTATTACTAAATGACACGCGAATCTTTTCAATGCGAACATTTTTTTCTGTGGACATTTTTCCTTTTACTTCTTTTATGCGAAATTTATTCCTTGAATTTCTGACAACTTGGATCTAATATCTCCAGAAAAGCCGTGACATCTGACATCGCCGTTACATCTAACATCGCCGTGACATCTAACATCGACGTGACATCTAACATCGAAGTGACATCTAGCATCGACGTGACATCTAACATCGACGTGACATCTAGCATCGATGTGACATCTAGCATCGACGTGACATCTAACATCGATGTGACATCTAACATCGACGTGACATCTAACATCGACGTGACATCTAACATCGACGTGACATCTAACATCGACGTGACATCTAACATCGACGTGACATCTAACACCGCCGTGACATCTAACATCGACGTGACATCTAACATCGCCGTGACATCTAACATCGACGTGACATCTAACATCGACGTGACATCTAACATCGACGTGACATCTAACATCGACGTGACATCTAACATCGACGTGACATCTAACATCGACGTGACATCTAACATCGACGTGACATCTAACACCGCCGTGACATCTAACATCGCCGTGACATCTAACATCGACGTGACATCTAACATCGACGTGACATCTAACATCGCCAGGTAACTGACGAACGTGGCATCAGTTATCTTTTAGCACTACTTTGGCGTGAAATCTGTAAACAATCCACTGACGTGGCAACCAACATATCCAATCCAATCCAATGGCGTGACATCCAAAATCTCAAAACAATCCACTAATGTGGCTTTTAACATATTCTATCCACTATCGTAACATGCAACATTTTAAGTTAATCCACTAGCGTGACATCCACCACCCACAGACAATCCACTAGCGTGACATTCACCATCTCCAGACAATCCACTCACGTGACATCCACCATCTCAAGATAATCCACTATCGTAACAAACAACACTACCATAGACTATGAGCATTCATGTGACCGATTATATTCACATTATTTTTTTAAATAGCCCATTATGTAACTTTTTCTTTAGTGTTTGTTTTCCTCATTCAACGCCACATAATTATTTTCTTTTTTTTTTCGTTCATTCTTCAAACACACTGGTAAAGTACAGTGTACAAATAAGACACGTGGGTAGTGGATAAGTGGATAATATGGATGTAGGGTGGTGCTGACAGTCGTGTGGATCAATACGTGAGGCACCACAAGGTAGACAACTGACGCTGTCGTATTGACAGGTGAGGCGGGTTCAAGGCTGTCCACACAATGCAGGGCTTTCTGTATCTTGATAATAGACCATTAGCGTTGGATAATTTGATAAGTGGTTTAGTTTTTTATAAACTGGTTAGCGTAAGGGTTGGTTTAAAAAGAGAGAAATAACTCTTATTACATGGGTATAGGATGACATAGTCGAACTCAGTGTTTCTTTCATACTTTTTTCCGAGGGTGGGGGGGGGGGCACTTGAAAATTTCGGGGGAGGACTAAATTTTCCGGAGGGGGGTGGGGTGGGCGGACACAAGTATTTAGCCTATTTCTATATAAATTCCATTTTGTTTTGTGTAGGGGGGGGGGCGGTGGACTTTCTTCGGGTCTCCGCCCCCCCCCCCCCCCATGAGATGCCTGGAATAATCGCTGGTCGAACTGTAGAGCACAGTGATGATGGTCTCACCCTAAGAAAAAATCTCAATGGGCCCCCAGGAACGATGCTATAATAGTCCTAGTAGAGTTTTAATTTGAGTTGGGCTGTTCGTATTTCACCATTCCTTCATACCAAGACGTAAAATTAGGTGTATGGCGGAGAAAGAAAGAACAATAGAAATTTCGATCTAGGGGTTGGTGGCCGCTTTAAAAATTTCTCGGGTCTCTTGGACACAGCCATACCAACCCTGGTAGGGCATACGACTGCTAACCCGAAAGTCTCGAGTTTGAATCCAGGTTCAAGTCCCTGAACGCACATAGCTTAGATGAGTACCTAACTGACGTTAGGGAAAGTAAAGGCGGCTGGGCATAGTACTGACCACATTATCCCTTCATATGTCATGGCACCAGAAACAGGTGAAACGAGTGAACTCTACTTGTCAAATTGACCGTCAAGTTCGAATTGGAAATATACTTTTTTTTTTAATTGTTCATAGATAATTGGGGGTTAGGTAGAAAATTGCCAGAAGTTTGAAGCTGTGAGGTTTATGTTAGAGTGGGTTAATGTCAGGAGACGTTGACCTGTAGTCTGGAACCTGAGCGGAACCAGACTCCCGCGACCACCGGCGTCTGGAAGCGTCTTGGCTGTGTCTGGTAAACGATGCCGGACAGCTACTTCCGGCGTGACGTCATTAGAACGTCCGAGACGATCTAAAGGGGTGTGACGTCACGAGGGTTGTAAGTTGCGTGAGTGTACCGTGAGGTGTGACGTCAGAGGCACTCAATGGTGTGACGTCAAAAGGTTGATTAATTAAATTCAGTATGAACTGGTGAAAATTAAGGGTTAGGCTTGAAGGAAATGACAAAAAAGTAAGAGAAGACATTGTGTTCTGCCTGTCTGTCAGTCCGTCAGTCTTTTCGCCTGTCTGTCTGTATGCATGTAATTCTGCTTCTACCTTCAGCCTTAGGTTGTTTTATAGTCTGTCTGTCTGTCTGTCTGGCTGTGTGTCAATCAACATACCTCTCTATCTGTCTGTCTGTATGTATGTATGTCTGTATGCATGTAATCCTGGGTCTCCTTTCAGCTTTGTGTTGTTTTTTAATAGTTGTCTGTCTGCCTGTCTGCCTGTCTGTCTGTCTGTCTGTCTGTCTGTCTGCCCAGACTATCGTGACGCGTGTGCTCCACCAACCACGTGACCTCCAAATCATCCAATCAAACTGCTCCCTCACATTCAAACGATTTCTTTATTTAGATTTTTTTATTATTCTTGAAAGTCTTCTCATGTAGTCTCGGTGGAAGAAATGGGAAACGCGTTTAGTATTTGCATAACTAAATCATTCGCATGCTGTGTATGTAAATCTGGAAGATGGGTATATTAGAAAATAAAGGGGGGGGGGGGGATCGTGATCAGGGGTGGGGGTAGGGGGGATAGTGATCAGGGGTAGGGGAAGGTGGGGTTGGAATTGTCCGAAAGACGGATACAAATGAAATGTATAGGTAATTATTGATCTAGAGGTTTGATTATACTGATGAATCTGCAGAATAGCCAAGTCGACTCAGCGCTAATGAGTACCTGGCATAAATCGGGAAAGATTCACAGGCGTGCAATGTGGTCGACAGAGTTACCATTGGCTGTCCTTACTGTGGACACACACACACATATACATACATAAGCACATACACATATACATATGCATAAACACACCTCATATAAATATACATGTAATTTCGTACTGTGCATTGTTACCTTTAACATTTTCTTTAAGATAACACCAAAATACAAAGGCAGCGGGCACAATATGCTCTAGTCGACTCGGTAATCTTCATGTAAGTTCCGTAACTTTATTAGAACAAGGTCCCTTAACTCTGTATCGTAACAAATTATTATTTTTCGTAGGACTAATTTCGTTCCTTTCCGAATAAAGTTCGGTAACTCCGCTGTATAGAAAAGTTCTGCAAATTCAAAGATGTTTTCTTTACTTCAAGCAGGAACAGGTTTTTTTTTTTTTAAATGGATTTTTTTTTAATAAATCAAGCCGCTCAAATTTTCAGCCGTCGAATTCTTTTGTCTTAAGACATTTTTGCTGATGGAAATAAAAATATCAAACTAATTTTTTTAATGTTTTCATTGTCCTAAGCGCAATACATGTATCTTGATACGCACACTACAGTTTATTTAAGCACACACAAGTCTAGACGGAACCCATAACAGGAGCACCGGCATAGCACATTGGCAGTCTCTAATTACCCAAATCAAAAGCCTAACACTTTGTTGTTTTGATTTCTTAACGTCATGAGTAAACGTTTAGTGCTTTAAATACAGGTTGTAAAAAATTAGGTATTTATTGTTTCGTGCCCACAATCGAAATTTGTCGTTACAAATAGATCCCGCGTGAGATGAGTTTTTTTTCAACCAAACCATTTAACTGTTGCAACACATATTCTATGGTTATAAAAAAATATTTTAGTGTATTTATTCTGGAATTTCCAATGCGCAATCATCCAATGGTCTTATGAGACTACGGAGCCATATATATATATATATATATATATATATATATATATATATATATATATATATATATATATATATATATATATATATATATATATATATATATATATATATATATATATCAAGGTAGAATATTGCGAGTGCGATCAGTTTTTGTATATCATTTTATCATTCGGCTTGTTGTTTTGATTGTTTGTTGTTATTTTACTAATTTTACTTTTCAAACACAAAGTCATTAACGAATAGATGCAGGTGTATTTGGGTGCCATAAAGTAAAGCCAGGATGTTGATCTCAGAGCTCACGAGGTTACTAGAAGGTACCCATCTAGATCAGCTCGTACAAAAGCATAACACGCCTTTAGCTGAACAGAATTCCTAGACTGGTTTTTCTCTGGGTCATGATAGCTCCAACCACACACACACACATAAACAAACACACATTACCATGCCCACCCACACGTACTCACACACAGGACACTGAATCCATTGCTCACACTACCAGAACCTTGTCGAACATTTGTCTAAAAGCTTCCCACGACTGATTCAAGAGGCACCCCCCCCCCCTATCCTAACGTTCAAGTCGAAATCCCCTCCCAAAAAAATCGTCATTTGTTGTCTTTAACCCTGCGCTAAACCACGTGACAAAATCCTGTCCTGAAATCGGGGGGTAGTCAAGTGTCGATAGTGGTGGGGGGTGGGGGGAGAAAATTAGCGAACGATGCAAGTCGAGGTGTCTTGAGTCAAGCAAAGATGGCGAGGGTTGAGGCGAAATACCCCCTCCCTCCCAGCCTCCCCCCTCCGTTAGAAGGACCAACTTAATCAAAGAGGGGAGGAAGGAAATTGGCTATTTACATAAAGGGGGATAACTTGTACAGAAATAACTGAAGATGCGCGTGCTAGGTGAGTGCATTCTTCACTTTCATTTTCAAGCATAATACACACATATATATATATATATATATATATATATATATATATATATATATATATATATATATATATATATATATATATATAGATAGATAGATAGATATATATAGATATATAGATATATAGATATTCCTATTCAAAATCAATAAGAAAATTTTCTTTCAAAGCAATCGAGGGTTATTTCATGAAACTGTTTTTTAAAAAAAAAAAAAAGTTCCATAATCATGCTTGGAGCAAATGTATTTAATTGTAATTACTGTTCCTGTTCTTGTTTGTTGTTTTTATGTACCTTTTTATCTTGATGTGTTGTTTTTTCAGTTTTTGATTCTTGTATTTCTAAGGGCAGATACATGCTTGAAATTTAAAATGAGCCCGATGTCTATTTAGACGAAAGGATTTAAGAAAAATGGTCTGTAGGATTGTTTAATTCAGTTGAAGTATTTTCATTTGCTAATGGTCGTCAAGATTTTAGTTCTCACTCATTAGTTTTTATTCGTTACTTTAAAAGGAACATATGCGTAATGTATATATTTATTTGTTGCTAAATATATACAGCAAAAACATAATCCTGCACTTTTGAGAATTCAATATTTCTCAGTCTTAGGAGACGGTAATAAGGAGAATTTAATTTTAAGAATTCGGTATTAATGAGAATCCGATATTTCTTAGAATTCGGTATTTCTGAGAATCTGATACTTCTGAGAATCTGATATTTCTGAGAATCCGACATTTCTACGAATCCGACATTTCTAAGAATCCGGTATTTCTAAGAATCCGGTATTCCTAAGAATCCGGTATTTCTGAGAATCTGGAGAATGTTGACGATAAATGGTCGTCAAGTGACAACTGACCAAGTGACAACTGACCAAGCCTTGGTGCGCATGCGCCCAGACAGGTTTACAAGCCATAATGTCACTTAGCCAAACCTCCCCCCCCCCGACCCCACCGTTCATTACGTGCTAATCTATCACCCACACGCCATACCCATTTTATTTTAGTCTCATGTCCCTCCCCCTTTTTACAACAGCTAACACCCACCCACCCCAACTATGTGCTAATAGACACCAACCTTATAACCCCACCCTTTACTTATGTCTCTAAAGCCCCCCCCCCACTTCCTTTACATATGTTCTAAGTACAACCCCCTCCCCCACCCCCCACCCCACCCCAGGTACCTACGCCCTAATGGTCCCCTGATTTACGACCCAGCGCCAACTTCCTGTCGTGATTTCCTCGCGTTGGTCCCGTGGCCCCGTGGTCCCGTCCCTCCTACCCAAAACCTACCCATAAATCCCCGCCCATGGGCTTGTGACCAGGTCGTATACAAAATGGCTGCCACTCCCCGCTAATGGCAACCCATGGCTCATATCAACCAATGGTCTTTGTTGTTTTTCTCTGCGTGTTTTTCACAGAAAAAAAAATCTGGCTGCTATTCAGCTTCTGACGTCACCATAATGTAGCCAATGTAACAATCCCGACTCGGTGATTGCAATTTAGATCGGTAATTAACCGTCACATTCGTTACGCAGTTAGCACATCGTAAAAGTTTACATTTCATGCAGCTTCCCGATTTGAGCCGATCTACATTAGCCCAGGGATCGGAGTTCAATTACCGCGGGGAGTGACGTTTAAATCGTTGGATAGTGTGTGCCGACTCTACCGTATATATTTTGGGGATATACTTTCGTTGTAATATGCAATACTTGGTGTGATTAATCCTCCATTTAAAGTTCAGGCAAAATGCTAAACATTCTTCGAGAATTGTGGGATTAAAACGGCCATAGTTTTAACATAAAGCCATTTTCTTCCTCTCTTCTTTTAAAAAAACCAATGTAAATAAAAAGCTAGTGACTCTCCATACCCCCTCCACACGCAAAAACCTCGCCCCCCCCCCCCCCCCCCACACACACACACACATACAACCATTCTTTCTGAACCACCCTGATCTTGTGATGAACCACAATGAACCACTAAAACTCTGTGAACCCTCCTTGTGTCTCCGCCCCATGTCGGCTTCCCCCCCCCCCAATCCACTGCTTACACACCCCCTACCTATCCCAATGTCTACAACCCCCCCCCCCCCACTTATACAACACCAAGCAAGCTGTATTCAGAATCACTCATCATGAATGGCAACAGAGCTCACGTTTAAAATGTGGAACTCCCCGAGTTTATTTTTATCAGACTTCCGGTTTGTGACGTCAGGATATGGACAAGACGTGTTAGACTGTCTGTCCTGATGTTACGTCATGTCCTACCGGTCATATAAAAACCTCTGTACTTTAGCGTCACGTGTATCTGGGCATAGGGCTTGTATCGTCTACACTACTTCATCTAGACAAGAGTGAGAGAAGGAGAGAATCGCTTTAAAAACTAAGAACGAATCTCTCCAGGAACTCATGCATACTTCAACAGTTACGACAAACTCCAAAACAAAAACCTCAGTATAAATACGAAACAAAGAAAAAAAAACAATGCAGTAATTCTTAACCCGGGTTTGATCGACACGTACCCGACTCATGCGATTCACAATCGGATTTTGTCTGTGCCGGCGATAGAACTACTATGAAGGGTTTGGTGAATACGCATATGAAACTGGTAGGGTTCGGTACCTCCTAAAAGATTAAGAAACACAGCAGTATTATAATGCATGCTTTGTGAAACCTGGACAAAAAGACAACAGAAAACATCAAATACCTAGAAGAGGAAAAAAATCCTGCTGAAAATATGTGGACCAGTTCGTTTCCTCTAAGCTGCACGATTACATAGCCGCGTGGTAGTTTTTAACTTGCCTCGCGGTCATTTTGTAAAATACATGTATCCTTGTATACGTCACTTAGCACACCGTACTTACAAAACATACGTTGCACTCTGCATTTTTCCTCTTAGCGGGAACGTGGTGAACCAATTTATGAGGAAAATGGATGTAAACTTCAAACAAACCAGAATATATTTAAAATATACAAAAATATTCAATAACGGCAACAATTGTAAAAAAGCAACATTGCAATTGTTTAGTCATCAAGCAGGAATTACACATCTTAGAGGAGTGAAAGATGTTCAGTGCCAAAACACCAAAGTTGACAAAATGGCAGGTCAGGGTTCGAATGGGTAGATGATGTGAAGACAACCCTAGGCACAGATGGGTAGGTGATGTGAAGACAGCCCTAGGCACAGATGGGTAGATGATGTGAAGACAGCCCTAGGCTCAGATGGGTAGATGATGTGTAGACAGCCCTAGGCTCAGATGGGTAGGTGATGTGAAGACAGCCCTAGGCACAGATGGGTAGATGATGTGTAGACAGCCCTAGGCACAGATGGGTAGATGATGTGGGTACAGCCCTAGGCACAGATGGGTAGATGATGTGTAGACAGCCCTAGGCACAGATGGGTAGGTGATGTGAAGACA
Organism: Physella acuta; assembly: GCF_028476545.2. Taxonomy (NCBI): domain Eukaryota; kingdom Metazoa; phylum Mollusca; class Gastropoda; family Physidae; genus Physella; species Physella acuta. Next base: position 29,887 of record NW_026734010.1, on the reverse strand, counting down.
GCCCTAGGCACAGATGGGTAGATGATGTGGGTACAGCCCTAGGCACAGATGGGTAGATGATGTGGGTACAGCCCTAGGCACAGATGGGTAGATGATGTGTAGACAGCCCTAGGCTCAGATGGGTAGATGATGTGGGTACAGCCCTAGGCACAGATGGGTAGATGATGTGGGTACAGCCCTAGGCACAGATGGGTAGATGATGTGTAGACAGCCCTAGGCACAGATGGGTAGATGATGTGAAGACAGCCCTAGGCACAGATGGGTAGATGATGTGAAGACAGGTCTAGGCTCAGATGGGTAGATGATGTGCAGACGACCCTAAGCATAGATGGGTAGATGATGTGGGTACAGCCCTAGGCACAGATGGGTAGATGATGTGGGTACAGCCCTAGGCACAGATGGGTAGATGATGTGAAGACAGCCCTAGGCACAGATGGGTAGGTGATGTGTAGACAGCCCTAGGCTCAGATGGGTAGGTGATGTGAAGACAGCCCTAGGCACAGATCGGTAGAAGATGTGGGTACAGCCCTAGGCACAGATGAGTAGATGATGTGAAGACAGCCCTAGGCACAGATGGGTAGATGATGTGTAGACAGCCCTAGGCTCAGATGGGTAGAAGATGTGGGTACATCCCTAGGCACAGATGGGTAGATGATGTGGGTACAGCCCTAGGCACAGATGGGTAGATGATGTGGAGACAGCCCTAGGCACAGATGGGTAGATGATGTGGGTACAGCCCTAGGCACAGATGGGTAGATGATGTGGAGACAGCCCTAGGCACAGATGGGTAGATGATGTGTAGACAGCCCAAGGCTCAGATGGGTAGTAGATGTGGGTACAGCCCTAGGCACAGATGGGTAGATGATGTGTAGACAGCCCTAGGCACAGATGGGTAGTAGATGTGGGTACAGCCCTAGGCACAGATGGGTAGATGATGTGGAGACAGCCCTAGGCACAGATGGGTAGATGATGTGTAGACAGCCCTAGGCTCGGGTGGGTAGATGATGTGGAGATATCCCTAGGTTCAGATGGATAGATGATGTCGATACAGCCCCCCCCCCCCCCTAGACACAGATGACTAGATGATGTGGAGACAGGTCTTAGGGTCCAGAGTTGGACGCAGACGACGGACAAGACTGGGTGGAGGAAGGTGATGAAGCCGGCCAAAGCTTTTAATCAGCTGTTGAGCTTCAGGGATGGATGGATTGGTTATTTAGTGTTTCTTTTTTAAATCAGACCCACAAAAAATGGATTCAATATCATTTTTTTTTCGTTTAAGCCACGTATGGAATAGAGCAATAGCCCCCAACACCTCCCTCACACACACACTCACACACTCACAACACAGACACATGCACTGAACTCAAGCCGGATAAGTAACCTAAGTTACGTAGCTTAGGATGGTAACAAAAACCGGTAAACTATGGTAACAGCCGGCAAGATTTGTCACAGTGGCTGGCAAGTAATGGTAACATTAACCGGCAATTTTAGAATCACCATATCACAAGCCCGCCTGTTATGATGGTCTCTCCGCGCTTCCTGTTACACTAAACACGTCTCTTATTTCATAAGCAGAGAGCGCTAGGCTAGAAGACTCATTATCTCAGCGATTAATTAATGCGGCAATTAATATAATTCTACTTCCTTCATTCATCTCTAATTTCGCCTCCACCAATCATCTCCCCTTCCCCCACCTCCCAGTTAAATACGTTTTACTCGTTACACATAGCACGTTCATATCGATTTCGGTTAAATGTTAATATCCACAATATACTACATACAAAGTGAAAGTTGTGTTGAAATCCGGAATTCTCGGTTGGATCGGAAATTTCCGTATTTCATTTAAATTCGAAGTAGTGAACACCAATTGAGAAATGTGTGTTGTGTGTAAACGTCTTGTTCGTTTTTCTAAACGGTTTAGTCACATGATAGGGTATACCTGCTCAGTGTGGTACTAGCTATACAAGAAGGTGCTGTAACGATTTACAAAAATTAAAAGCCTAGGAAACGTAGTCTGCATGTGTTGTATGACGTCGTGAGAACACGTCACATGGTCGCCTCCACCCAATACATTAAGTCACGTGATCAGAGGCCATGTTTTTTATTCCTTTGCTTATAGACTATAGAGAAAACTCACATGGCCCATCAATTACGTGATGGACATACACAAAGAAGCAACATACATCGCTGATGCTTAGATGACGTACAACAATAAGCAACAAACACCAAGCAACAAACACCAAACAACATACACCAACAAGCAACATACACCAACAAGCAACATACACCAAGCAACAAACACCAAGCAACAAACACCAAGCAACAAACACCAAACAACATACACCAACAAGCAACATACACCAACAAGCAGCATACACCAAGCAACAAACACCAAGCAACAAACACCAAGCAACAAACACCAAGCAACAAACACCAAACAACATACAACAATAAGCAACATACACCAACAGGTAACATACACCAACACGTCTGATTGTGGCCATACTTTTCAGATATATTTTTGCCATAATATAATTGTTGTGCCATTTTGCTTGACTTGTCTGCTTGAGAAGAACAACAAGCGTAAGTTGATTGTCATCAATTTGGCCATTGCTTTTGTTTGTTTCAAATTATGGCTTTATCTATGATTCAGTCTGGATTTGGCCACCTTTCTTAAGTTTCGAGTAAGTTTGGCCATCTTTCTTAAATGTTGATGAAATGTGGCCACCCTCCACTATACCCAGCCCCCCGTGGTCCAGCTTTGTGCCATTGTGTTCATCCCATCCTAGTCCCCCTTCACTGGTAAAAAAAATCGATGTTGGCCATCTTCCCCACCTAATCCTGCCCATTCTCCACGATATCAACCTCGTCTCGGTCTCCCCAAACATCAGCCAACTTACCACCCCACACACTAGCCAACTGACCACCCCACAACCACCCCACAACCACCCCACAACCACCCCACAACCACCACACAACCACCCCACAACCACCCCACAACTACCCACACATTGGCCACTGGCCACACCAGACAACTGACCAGCCCCAACCAGAATGCACGTGCGGAAACCCGTGCTTTACCCAGACATTAATTACTCACCTGACCCGAGTCCTGACAATCACAGCGAGAGTGAACGTGAGCACAAAAAGGCGCTCAGCACTAAGCTAAAGTCTACGGGGCCCTCAAGTTCTGGGAGTAATTAATCCCAGCAAATACGACCGGCATGTTGGATGGAAAAATTATTCTTCTATTTTCTGTTTTTTTTAGGGGGGGGGGGGACGGAATTGCTGGTCTTTCTGTACTCCACCATTTGCTTCATTGTCTGAAGGGTCTGATAATGTCATTGTGGTCCACATTGTGGTCCTGCCCACATTGTGGTCCTGCCTACAATGTTGTCCTGTACATTACATTAGTCCTAACCTAACGCTGACACTGGTATTTAGTGGTGCTTTCCCTTTATCTTTTTTAATAGTCAAGTACTAAGACAGGTTATGTCCCTCTCACAGTTGCCAAAGTAGTCTTTGATTAAAGAGTACCCTGCACTTTGGCCACTTGTGGTCATACCTTTGGCCATCGGAATATATTGGGCCTTCTGGAGCCATCTCCTTGGCCATCGGGAACACTTTCTCTGGTCAGCATAACTTTATGTTCGGCCATCATAAATTCATGACTAGCCATCAGAAACAGAATAACGTAATGTTGTGGCCTAATTTTCGTGCAATGTGACTTTGTATTCGTTTAGTGCTACTACCCAAGTTACTGCATGGCTTCACGAGTTACTTGACCAGATGAGTTACTTGACCACACGAATTAATTGACCACATGAGTTACTTGACCACATGAGTTACTTGACCACATGAGTTACTTGACCACACGAGTTACTTGACCACACGAGTTACTTGACCACACGAGTTACTTGACCACACGAGTTACTTGACCACAAGAATTACTTGACCACATGAGTTACTTGACCACATGAGTTACTTGACCACATGAATTACTTGACCACATGAGTTACTTGACCACACGAGTTACTTGACCACACGAGTTACTTGACCACACGAGTTACTTGACCACGCGAGTTACTTGACCACAAGAATTACTTGACCACATGAGTTACTTGACCACATGAGTTACTTGACCACACGAGTTACTTGACCACACGAGTTACTTGACCACACGAGTTACTTGACCACGCGAGTTACTTGACCACAAGAATTACTTGACCACATGAGTTACTTGACCACATGAGTTACTTGACCACATGAATTACTTGACCACATGAGTTACTTGACCACACGAGTTACTTGACCACACGAGTTACTTGACCACACGAGTTACTTGACCACACGAGTTACTTGACCACACGAGTTACTTGACCACAAGAATTACTTGACCACATGAGTTACTTGACCACACGAGTTACTTGACCACATGAGTTACTTGACCACACGAGTTACTTGACCACATGAGTTACTTGACCACACGAGTTACTTTACCACACGAGTTACTTGACCACACGAGTTACTTGACCACACGAGTTACTTTACCACACGAGTTACTTTACCACATGAGTTACTCGACCACACGACTTAATTCTCGGTCAAACAACTACTAGATTCTATGAGAGAGAAAAAAAGAAATTGCATCACAGAAGGTGTGCAACCAAACTGCAACCCTTAGTCTAACATGAAGTTTTAATCCCGAAGTGGATGGTGGTGGGGGGGATGTGGTGTTATGAAAATTTTCGACTTATTTTAAATCAATATTTTTTAAACTTTTGTTTATGTGGGGTGGATTTCTAAGAACACACAAGCCTCTGCGTTACCAAATCAACCTAAATAACAAAAATCATTCTAAAACGGGGATAAGTGTTGGGAGTTATTGCCCTTGCCACGGTAGAGAACTCTACAGTATTTGACAGACTAACTCCTCGAATTCCCTGCCCTTCGCTGACGGGGGAAGCTGCAAAGGATTTCCTTTAGATCCGGGGCTTTTCTAACGGGCTGACAACACTCGTTTCCGTTCTAGACCCGAGTTGCCAGATACGCGTGCGGTCTGGGTTGCCAGTTAGGCAGCCAACCTCATTTGACAGGATTTTTGGAAGATCTGGTTCCCGATCGTCTGCCGCTGGTTGGCTTTCCGCCAGACCGCGTGGACGGGTCAAACGTCGGTCGTCTGCTCGACGTTTGTCAACTTCTCTTGCGGGGCTAGCGTGTCAAAGATTTATCGGTTTGAACAGAGGAAAATAAAAGACCATCTTAACGAGATTTCTAGTACTAGATCTACTAGCTTTCTAATCTAGATCTATCGATGGTCTAACTCCACTTTTGTTTCCCTTAACATTTCCATATCAAGCTTTAGATTAAATTTTATTGTGTATCAAAGGCGTAGCGAGGGCGGGGCGGAGGGGGGGGGGTGACACCAAGGCAAAAAGTTGCAAAATATACAGAAAAAAAATGCTTAATTAAATTTAATTATAGTTAAATAGTATATTAAGTACAAATCAACAATTATTACAAGAGGGCATGGTGATACCATGATGTAAAAGTGCTACCTATCATTTATACCCCCTACCTCCCATCATTTATACCCCCTACCTCCCATCATTTATACCCCTACCTCCCATCATTTATACCCCCTACCTCCCATCATTTATACCCCCTACCTCACGTCATGAATACCATCTACCTCCCATCATTTATACCCCTACCTCCCATCTTTTATACCCCCTACCTCCCATCCCTCCATTAGCATTAACCACTTGCCGTATCATCCCCTGTCATTCATTGATGATTTTTAAAAAGTCGACCTTGTTTTTTTTTTAACTGACACGGTATAATAGAAGAGAAAATTAGAAAGAATCCATTAGGAAGAATCTGACCGAGAGATTTTCTCCCCGTGTTTCTACCCCATGCTGTGTAGCCAGGAACGGGCTGTCTATTTTGTCCCAGCCGCCCCCGCCCCTATTTAAATGTAGATATTTTCAGAGTGCGGAAGAAATCTAGTTCGTCTCTATGTATATGTAAACAAGCGCAGTCAGTTAAAGTGCGTTTCAAGGACTGTCTCCATGGACGGCCACCAAGGACGATTGCCATGGACGGCCACCAAGGACGATTGCCATGGACGGCCACCAAGAACGGTCGCCATGGACGGCCACCAAGAACGGTCGCCCGGGACGGTCGCCCGGGACGGTCGCCCCCCCCCCCCCCCCCCTCTATATTAGCAGAATATGTAGAGACGTATTTCTGTTCTAAAGTCCCTAAACGGGCAAGGGGAGGGTTAGGGCTCAACACTTCTTTTATTCCAGGTTTCTCCCTCCCCCCCTGTTAATATATCTGTGCAAAGTTTACCCCACTCCACACAAACACACACAAACACACACAAACACAGGTGTGGGAGTTTTAAAAAAATTATCGCGTTCCTGTTTGGGCCACCCATCCCGTTTTCTCCAATTAGATCAGATTGTAATTGTCTCATTACAAATACATTCCTTCCAGCCGACCTAATTAGTTAATTAGCGATGTGCTACCTGGAATTATACACAGTCCGGTCAATGTCCAGTTTGTGTTTCATGATGACGTAACTATAGCATGCTTCTAACGCACACTCGACCTTCGTTAAGTCACGTGATCGCAGGTGTTCTCATTATGTCTAGGTTTGTTGTGGCATATTGAGGGTTATTATTTGACAACAAATGTCATCGTCATCATCGTCTCAAGACACGAGGGGGCATGAAGTAGAGTTCATCTGTTCATATTGAGCACAGAGTGGTCAGCACTATGCCCAGCCGCCTCTGCGTGAGTTAGGAACACGTCAGAGCTAGGTTGGTTCAGGAACGTCTTCTGAATTGAACCCGGATTCAAACTCGAGACTTTCAAGTGAGCAGTCTAGCTTTCTAAACCGTTCTATGACCAGTCATAAAAGTAAATACATTTGGTCACGCGCAGGTCCATAGCTGTAGGTCTCGTAGGTCACTACCGTCTTAAAGTTGAAAGGTCACCAGGGTCACGTGAAAACTATTTGAGAACCACTGATTGGGTCACCACTTCAACATGTTGATGTTGGTGTGGGGTTGTTGAGGTAGTATCAACATCACGACATTTTTTTGTTTGTTGGAGAAATATAAATTTATTGAATTTCTTTTTAAACTAGATCTATATACTTCAGTTCTACATTTGATAGGCCTTTGAAAGCCAAAGCGTCGTATTTTGTTAATTTAATTTTTAGTGGAGTTTGCGTACAGATAATGCTATGTTGAGCTTGCCTTAAATCTAGGTTAGGTGGAGTTTTGTTAGAGATTAGTCTATCTAAGTGGAATGTGCCTAAAGCTTAGCCTAGGTGGTGTGTTTAGATAGTAGGCTAGGTGGAGTTTGGTTAGTGACTAGGCTAGGTGGAGTTTGCCTCGAGACTAGGCTAGGTGGAGTTTGGTTAGTGACTAGGCTATGTGGAGTTTGCCTAGAGACTAGACTAGGTGGAGTTTGGTTAGTGACTAGGCTATGTGGAGTTTGCCTCGAGACTAGGCTAGGTGGTGTGTGTTTATTAGGCTAGGTGGAGTTTGCCTAGTGACTAGGCTAGGTGGAGTTTGCCTAGAGACTAGGCTAGGTGGAGTTTCCCTAGAGAGCTAATTGCATTGATTGAGAATCCCTGGTATGGCTTGTTAAAATACGATAATCAATAGCCTAAGTGGCCGACGGGGATAGATGATTGATTCATTAATTTGACCTAATTAGCTGTGCGAATAGGCATCATATTTTTATGCAATCAAGAACCCAAATTCTTTTTAAAGCCATAACAAAATGGCGGCTTTGTGTATATATCGATAGCTGGTTACTATGGCGTTGTGTAAATACCCTATACGATTTTTTTTACTTTATAAAAACAATGGACAAATCAGGAGCAAATAACCAGTAATACGAGAAGTTGTTTCCCTTATCACTTGTCAATAAAGCTACTGTTCTGTTTCTCGGACTTGCCATTTTTATTGTTAAAAATCGATCGGATTTGTATAATCGATCTGTTTTAGATCGATGGCAGGGGGTCGTGTAAACAAATTGTTTCCTCGCCCGCTTGTTTGCTCACGCGCATTATTTATTAAAGAAAAGTACTCACTTTCGGTGGTTGGTCGTCAGTTGCGTCACCTCATTAATCTGGAGGAGGGAGGTCACACGTCACCTCATTAATCGGTAGGAGGGGGTCTCTAGTCACCTCATGACTGTTAGGAGGGAGATCACGTGTTATCTTGAGAATGGGGTAACACACTGGCCAGGAACTCAAGTATTCCTAACTGGCAATAATTTGATTTTATATAACAACGGATGACTTGTAAAGAGACAGTACAATTTTTTTTAAATATGGGGTCGTGAACTTGGAGAGGAGTCTAGAAGAAAAGGTCACGAGCTGCGGTCATGGGTCATGAACTAGGGACATGGGTCATAAGCTGGGGACATAAGTATTGTTGCCATGGTGATAGTCACTAGAAAGAATACATGAGTAAAAGGAGGGAGGCGTAGCGTACTAATTTCATGCTACCCTTACCAGCCCCACTCCCACTCTACCCCCTCTCCCACCCCCACACAACCCCCACCCCCATACATCAACTGCGCCACCAGTCATTCATCGACCACGTGACATCGAGCCGTCCAATCGCCGGACCTAAATCAAACAGCCAATCGCGTTTGTCCCCACTGCACTAGGGATCTCACCTTTGATCACGCGGCCACCTGTCACTATGGAGTTGACGTGAACACGTGATCTATTTGAGCAGTGGATGAATGGATTATCCGGGCTGTTGGCAAACACAACATTACATCCTCGGATTATTCTGACCATAATGGACAATCATACTTTTTAAACTCAATCTGTACGCAATAAAAATAAACCGGGAGTGATCTCCACTAAACTTTCTCGAATATTTTTATATAAAATAACAGGGGATGGGAACTCGGGCTATAGACATGATTTTTAATCCATTTTAAATACTTAAAGTTTTAAAAATAGAATAAAATCTCGTAGATAAAAGAATTGCACACCAAGTGAACGCTAAATTAAAAAAGTGCATAATAGTGCGCAATATTATTAGTACTTTAAAAATTTACATTCGTTTTTTGAGAAATCGGAAGTAGCGTAAATTACTACTTCCGGTCAACGGAAATGACTCAAAATTTAACAGAAGGTAGAGAATTAGATCTTTTACTTACATGTGAAATTTCGTTTATCTATCTGAAATAGTACTCAAGTTATAGGCTTTTGAACATTTCAAAGTAGGAAAAGTACCAGATCCGGTTATCGGAAATCGCTCAAAAGTTGATACGGATCTACGATTTTGATAAAATACTTATATATGAAATTTCATCAACCTAGCTGTAACGGTACTCAAGTTATCGTGTTTACACACACACAGACACACAGACAGACACACAGACATACGGACAAGATTGCAAAATTATGTTTTTCCGTATCAGTGAGATGTAAAACGTCGAGATTTGTAAAAATCTCTTTTTTTTTTATTTTTTTTTTGCACGATTACAAGACTTTCTCTATACTTCGTATATACGAGAAAGTAAAAAAACCATCACAAACACCCGAAAATTATTCTGACCAAAACGGACTATCATACTCGGCAGCCATATAATTAAAGTCGGCTTAAAAGTCGGTTAAAAGGGCAATAAATTAAATTATCCAATCATTAATTTTAAGAAAACGCGTGCTCCCGTAAAGCTTGAGACCGAAGCACGACAAGGGCTATAGAAAGGTTTAGTCAGAGTTTAATAATAGCTAGGGTTAGGGTTGCGGTTATTGGTTGATATTGTAGACTGTGACTAGAGTTTCTAAAGATCGAACCACGGTTTAATAATAAAGCAATAAAGATGTGTATGTGTGTGATAGTGACAAGGGGTGGAGTGGAGTGGCGTGGAGTGGCGAGTTAACAAGAGAATAAAGATTTGTTTGATTTAAATTTGTTTGATTTAGAAACGTTAAACCTGGGTTGTCTTATTTCTCTCAATGTCTGGTCGTTAAATCGCCATTTCGTTGATGTGATTTAGATCTGTTTTCCTTACTTTGTGATATAATCTTACGATTGAAACTGACCCTAAACCTTAAACAACAACATCTGTTTTCACGTGACCCGCTGGTAGTTTAGTTTTTTAGACCTATCGTTTACAGTTAGGGTTTTGTTTGTTTGCAGAGGCGTAGCTATGAAGGGGGGGGGGGGGAATATATGTCCCCGGGCGCCGACTTTAGGGGCGCCAAAATGGGTTGTAAAAACAAATTAAAATGTCATTTTAGCTGCAGTTTTGCAGTGTGAGGGAGGGGTGCAAATCGAAAAGTTGAGGGGGGATGCAAATTAAAAATTTGCTCCGGAGGGGGGCGCCAAATTGAAAGTTTGTCCCCGGGCGCCGGGAAGGGTCGCTACGCCTCTGTTTGTTTGTTAGTGTTAGCAGTTAATGTTAAATTTTGCTTTCGTTAAAGTTTATTTGTTTCTTGGCTTCGGAAGCTCTTTGTTGGCCCGGGCTGTTTTACTTTCACTTGCTCGACTCAGGTACCCAATAGAGCTGAGTTGGCTCAGGGAAGGCGTAAGGGCTTGAGTCAAGGATCCGAACATGAACCTTTCGGGTTGGTGATTGACTGCTCTTCCTCCCGACCACGCAGTTCCATTTGGGATCATTAGCATTACGGTTAATTTGAGGTTGAATTGGGCTTTTAGGGTTAGGTTTCTCGTTAATTAAGATTCATGTTTAAAACTCACAGCAAGATTTAAGTTTTTTTTTTAAATATAACTTATAAAATGATATTGTGTAATACATCTTCATTAGACAAAATAATATTTTTTAATTCGGAACACGTAAGACTATAATAGTAAGTAAAAGTAAAGTTTCTTTTCAAACTTGACGGTCTACGGGGCAAGTGAAGTAGACAATAATAGCTATACTTAATTAAACTTAGAAAAAAGTCGAATATTCTATTTTACAAAAAAAAAACTGACAAACCACGTGACTAATTAACTCGACCATATTGATTAACATCCGGTGCTAACACCGCTCACCTAGCGCGCACACTCAACGATCTTCGCACGCGCGCCAAGACAACTCAAGACGATTATCTCCCCCTTTTTTTCATCGCTCACCATCAAATACCGCGCACGGCCGTGAGCACGCAGGGTGACGTCTCAAAGTTAAGAACGATCTGAGTTTAGTCTCCGGAGGTGGAACCGTATCTCTGATATTTACAGACCTCACGTGATTTTTTTTTCTGCTCGCGTGCACATGCGTGAGCACATGAAGAGGTTTCCACAAACTGACTGGATCGATGGGCGATAAACAAACACACTCTAGAGCAGAATCACGACAAGTCGCCGCGATAAGGGGGAAATGGGGCAGGTAGAGTCGGGATCACGATACGACAGGGTGGTCATACGACAGGATCACGGCACGACAGCATCACGAAATGATGTGATGATCGTACGACATGATCACGACATGACAGGATCACGTTACAACAGTATCACGACACGACAGGATCACGACACGACAGAATAATGCCAAGTCGCTGCAGGATCACGACAGAACACGACATGGTGGAATCACGTGACTGCAGAATGACTACACGACGTCACCGACCGACACGACGACGTGACAAATTGTTACTGTTGCCAGTTACTGTTGGGTCTTGATTTATTTATTTTTTTTGGGGGCGGGGGGGGGGAGAAATTATTACCCCACCCAATCACACCCTATTTAAATTGTGACAAGATAGAGTATGAGTGAGCCATGACCCCCCCCCCCCCAACCCCTACCCCCAGCCCGTCACGTGACACAAGAACAATAGCTGTGTTGTCTGGCATCGAATCTCTCACCTGCCGGTGACGCCAGATCGTGGGTAGGTTCAATGACGTCACCAGATATTGTCATCACCATGACAACAGAGGTTGGAGCACTGTGGTTTAGCTAGACACACACACACACACACACACACCTCAGAAGATGTTCACAACACATACTTTAGTTGAGCCCAACTTGACTTGTGTTGTTAAACTAATGTGAAATGAGAAGGTGGCTTAAGAACACAGCCGTCAAAGATTGAAACAAACCAAATATACCTTGGAACGCAGTTACCAAAACAAACTCTCCAAGTCACAAATGAGCTGACCACTCAATGGCCTACCTCGTTGTAGCTAATTCAACCACTTCTTTCTTACAAATCGACTCACCCTTTCCTGACACTTATCTATTCACCTCTGTCACAAATTCACCACCTTTACCCACCCTTACATCTGTTACAACATCACCCCCTGTCTAAAACTCTCCCAGGTTAAATTTACCACCCAATCCCCCAGTCACAAAATCTCCCCTCCCCCTTTCCTAGTCACAAATCATTCACCCCCTACCCCTGTCACACTCACCACCCCTACCCTCTTTTACAATATCACCCCTCCCCCTGTCGACATCTCATCTCCCAAATAACAAACCTATCACCCCCTCCCCCAGTCCCACTTATCACCTTCTACACCTGTTGCAAAATCACTCCCACCCTGTCAAAAACTCCCACCCCCACAAGTCACATTCACCCCCTCCCCAGATAAATTCACAGCCCAATCCCCCAGTCTCAAAATTACCCCCCCCCCCCACAAGTCACAAATCATTTGCTCTCCTTCACACCCCGGTCACCCTCAACACTCCCTTCCTCTTTCACAAAATCATCACCCCTCTAGCCAGATAATCACCCCTTTAACCTGTCGACAACTCATCCCTCCAAGTCACCAAACATTCATCCCCCTCCCCCGGTCACAATCACAACCCCACCCCCAGCATAACATCGTCCACTCCCCCTGTCAAAAACTCACCCCCTAAGTCATAAAACACCCACCGCCTCCCCCCCCCCCCCCCCCGTCACACCCACCATCCCCTCCCTCAGTCACAACATCAGCACTCGAGACTCGAACAGAAACATCATCCCACCAGTAACATTAGCAATGCTCCCATCATCCCCCCCCCCCTCCCCTATACTGTTCTTTTACTCTTTTACCAAACTTTTGATAATCAGATTTTGGTGTCAAAGCCAACTTTCTGATAATCAGATCTAGGTGTACCGGCTAACACGACAAAACCAGACTATCGCAAAAGTCTGTCTCGTCTACTGCTGCCTGGGTAAAACAAAAGTCTGTTATTTAATTAACGGCAATTAAATTAACGATTTTATTGTGACTTTGTTATTTTGGACTGAGTTAAAATCATGGAGACGGGCGACATGTATCAGACTTTGCTAGCACATGTTTAAAATTATTCACATCACGAGATCGTATGTTTTTGTTTACTTTTAGTTTGTTTTCTTAAGTATATTATTGTGTTGTTTTATTTTAACCAATCAAATGTGTTGGGCTGATTCTTGGCGGAATAATATATTCCCCTTGTGGTGTATGTATCGATTCAACATTTCATAAGTATGGGAGGTCAGAGATGAATGACACGTATCTTAATTTAGTCTTTGTCCTCTGGTGGATGGTGGATTGTGGTTGTCACTGACCTGTGTTGGATGGTGGATCGTGGGTGTCATTGTCCTCTGGTGGATGGTGGATCGTGGGTGTCATTGTCCTCTGGTGGATGGTGGATCGTGGGTGTCATTGTCCTCTGGTGGATGGTGGATCGTGGGTGTCATTGTCCTCTGGTGGATGGTGGATCGTGGGTGTCATTGTCCTCTGGTGGATGGTGGATCGTGGGTGTCATTGTCCTCTGGTGGATGGTGAATCGTGGGTGTCACTGTCCTGTGTTGGATGGTGGATCGTGGGTGTCATTGTCCTCTGGTGGATGGTGGATCGTGGGTGTCATTGTTCATTGTCCTCTGGTGGATGGTGGATCGTGGGTGTCATTGTCCTCTGGTGGATGATGGATCGTGGGTGTCATTGTCCTCTACTATAAGGGCACCAGACTGTCCTAACTTCGGCGAATCTAAGTGCAGGTGATGGTCTGTAGTTCGACACAAGCAAATCTTCAAGGGGACGGCCTTTAAAAAACATCATCCAAATCTTAAGGAATCTTATCTTCAGTCCAACATACCCAAGTATTGAGAGATGGTATTTTAATCCATTTCATCCAATCATTAAAACCATCCCACCAAGTATTAAGAGATGGTAATTTTTAGTTTTAAAAGATACGATGTTTAAGTCATTTTATAAACCAGTCAAGTTTAAGTCAAGTTAATAAAGATAACTAATCGGCTGTATTAAATGTAGTGTTTTATTGATGATTCTTTAGATATTTTATCGAAAAAATAAAAATTAAAAAAAAAAGCCTAACACGATTTCGAAGATTTTCTTGAAAAATCTTTTTAGACAACACATTGACTAATCTGGAACTCTACGTCGACAAAAGTATGAAAAGCATGAAAAATACTTGAAACAAGTTTTGTCAAACTTTAAAAAAAAAAAACCTGATAAATATTCGACGACAACAAACAACAGTTTATGTCTGGAATCTTTCTCCGTCAAGGCGCGGAACGCGACGTTTGCAGGATTCCGGAGATTTTCGGTAAGAGCTCTCGCATGATGTCACTTCCTGTGGGGCGGCACGTTGAGAGCTGATTAATCAAGACGGAGTGTAATGTGTCGTCTGCTTCAATCACGGGAGTGTCACGTCTTACTGCGGCTCCTGGGGTGTCTTGTTGAATGTCACTACAATCAGGGGTCACTCTACCCCACATTCCACAATCAAGGGGTCACTCTACCCCACATTCCACAATCAAGGGGTCACTCTACCCCACATTCCACAATCAAGGGGTCACTCCACCCCACATTCCACAATCAAGGGGTCACTCTACCCCACATTCCACAATCAAGGGGTCACTCTACCCCACATTCCACAATCAAGGGGTCACTCTACCCCACATTCCACAATCAAGGGGTCACTCTACCCCATATTCCCCAATCAGGGGTTCACTCTACTCCATATTCCCCAATCAGGGGTTCACTCTACCCCCCACATTTCCCAATCAAGGGTTCACTCTACCCCCACATTCCCCAATCAAGGGTTCACTCTACCCCCATATTCCCCAATAAGGGGTTCACTTTACTCCACATTCCCCAATCAGGGGTTCACTCTACCCCCTCATTCCCCAATCAGGGGTTCACTCTACCCCCATATTCCCTAATCAAGCGTTTACTCTACCCCATATTCCCCAATCAGGGTTCACTCTACTCCACATTCCCCAATCAGCGGTTCACTCTACCTCCCCCCACATTTCCTAATCAAGGGTTCACTCTACCCCCCCCCCCCCCCCACATTCCCCAATAAGGGGTTCACTCTACTCCACATTCCCCAATCAAGAGTTCACTCTACCCCCCCCCACATTCCCCAATCAAGCGTTTACTCTACCCCATATTCCCCAATCAGCGGTTCACTCTACCCCCATATTCCCCAATCAGGAGTTCACTCTACTCTACATTCCCCAATCAGCGGTTCACTCTACCCCCACATTCCCCAATCAAGGGTTCACTCTACCCCACATTCCCCAATCAGGGGTTCACTCTACCCCCATATTCCCCAATCAGGGGTTCACTCTACTCCACATTCCCCAATCAGGGGTTCACTCTACTCTACTCCACATTCCCCAATCAGGGGTTTACTCTACCCCATAACACCCAATCAAGGGTTCACTCTACCCCACATTCCCCAATCAGGGGTTCACTCTACCCCCAAATTCCCCAATCAAGGGTACATGTGATCAATGGCATCAAATTATCTATCGCTTCAAGTGATCGATGACGTCATGTGATCAACGGCATCATGTGATCAACGGCATCATGTGATCAACGGCATCATGTGATCAACGGCATCATGTGATCAACGGCATCATGTGATCAATTGCTTCATGAGATCCAAATTAAGAATTGAAAATATTTGACCACCATGTTATACGTGTAAAAAAATCGCAAACAACCAAAATGTATTTATAAAGTTGAACGACCTGGGGGTGTTAGAAATTAAGTTTACTTCGGGATTAGCCATGGGCGGGATAATCAGCTGTCAGTGCAGACATCCGGTCGTGTTTAATTTTCCCGGGGACGGGCTGTAGGGGGTGGGGATTAAAAACGTCATTGCCAGAATAACATGATGACGGTATGGGATTATAGTTAGGGCTAACAGACGGTGTCGGGTGGGGATTAGGATTGTGGGGGGGGGGGGGGTTGTGGGGGTAAAAGTTGATGGGGGAAGGGTTTTTGAGGGGAGGGTCCGGAGAGTTATAGGGCTGAGTCTGTTATTTCAAGCTCGGTTGTTTGTCTGCTGTCGTATCGCTCTGTTACTTAGCTAGGGTGGAGGCGATTTGATCAGCTTCGATGTACGAACTATTGTCTCACTATACGAACAAAATATTCAAACGTAGACATGACCAACGCGAGAATTCTTCTCATGTTGGTGAGCTTACCCAGTTTTAATGAGTACCCTGTATTAATTTGAAAGAAATAATTTGCTGGTCACTTAAGCTCATTGTAAGTTACTGTTTTTAACAGTCGAAGTCTCTTTCCTGAGTAAAGTTCTAGAAGGAAAGGAGAACAGGACCTGACATAGTCTGATGGAATAATTGTATCGTTATACTAACACGTATTTCTGCATAGTTGATGCAAAGACATACTCTATATACGAATAATTGCTTCCATATACGAATAATGGTCTGGATATTCAACCAATCATCTCGATATACAAACAATTATCTCGATGTACGACTAATTGTTCGATAGTCGAAATTTTTTTTTACGAAACACTAAATACCGTTTTGATATATAAAATATTGTCTCGGAATACGAATAACTGTCAGATAAATATGTGTTTAATTTTTTTAAAGTAAATTGACGTCGAATTTTGAATACAGGGATTTAGTCGAGAATCTGTAGGATTTGTCCAAATCTCAAGTTTGATCGAACTCCTACCGCCAAACGGAGAACTGTCTCCTCATCTCCCCAGAGAAAGTCAGCTGTCTCCGACCGGTTAGTTAGATTCTCTCTTCTCCGTCTCGCTCGGGCTTACAATTAATTCTTGTGATTTTAGGCCGAGTCGGGAAACGTTTAGGATGGTGGGGTTTACTGATGGCCCCGCGGGGGGAAATTTAATGGCTCGTCAGCGATTAAAAGTGTGGTGGGGTGAGGTTAGGGGGTCGGGATGACGTGACGTCAGTCTTAGTCTGAGAAGTATGGGGGTGGGGTGGGGTGAGTGGGGTGGGGTGAGGTTAGGGGTCGGGGTGACGTGAAGACAGTTATGATTTGGGGAGTGGGGGTAGGGTGGGGTCAGTCGAGGTCCGAGAAGTATGAGGTGGGATTGGGGGGCGGAGGAGTGGGGCGAGGGGAAGATAGGGTCGGGATGACGTGGTCAATTGTGGTCTGGGGAAAGGGGGAGGTGGGGCGGGTAGGTGTGGAGTGAGGTTAGGGTCGGGATCACGTGGTCTTAGAGTTAAGGGTGAGAGGGAAGTTTAGTGGGCTGAGGGTGGTTGAGGGAGATGTGGTGGGGGTGGGGGTGGCTCGATCTTTCGACGATTTCAGGCCTACTTTGTGATGTCAGCCCACAGAGCTTAAGATGACACTTCACACACAACATACGTCACGTGAACATCCAAACACCACGTGATCTGCTCGCTGTCACGTGATCCATGGACAACAATGGCGGATGATGAAATTACGTCACATTTTAACAAGCGGATTGACTCGTCACCTCACTTCCTGTTTGACATTATCGCAGCTGGAGAAAACAACATAATGCAGGAGGATTAGTGAGGGTGTGTGGGTGTGGGGGGAATGTCTGTGGGGGTGTTAGCGACACGTGACAAATTGAACACGTGACGAGCATGTAAACAGAAGGAGTTGACTTTTGACCCGAGTACGCGACACGTGTATTTTAGAATGTGCCATGGCCGCATTAACTGTGTAGGGCTGTAGATATGTGCGGTCAAATACCATCTCATTTGTGTATCTGCGAAGGGACGGCGTGGTCGAATGGTAGAGCGAGCACCTGCTACCCCGAAAGTCTCGAGTTCGTATCCCGGGCTCAGGTCTGTAGGACGTCCAAGAGTCCACCCAGCTCAGATGAGTACCTGGCTAACGATAGGGAAAGTAAAGGCGGCTGGCCATAGTGCTGACCACACTACCATTTCACATGCCGTGATCACAGAAACAGGTGGACTCTACTTCACCTGTCCTCTGGCCCTTAAGATTTGACAAGGAAGTTCCTTTAATGTGCTCCTGCGAATGTTCAAATGTTAGACACATACCTGTCCCATATTTGTATGTAAGTTCTAGGTGTTAGACGGCGTATTATGGATGACGTCTGTTTACTGAGCGATTTTTAAGCGGACGTCTGGATATGACGCCATCACACCTATGTAAAACTAGTTCAGCGGTAGAAATGAAAAAAAAAACTGACTAAGTACCCACATCAGCTGTAGTGGGCACATAAATCAAATCAACTCTACTTCACCTGTCCTTTGTTATTCCATGCCCGACTTCAACCTCTTCTTAAACACAATCCATGCGCAAAGTAATTTCGCAAAAGTATATGATCTAATGATAACAATATAATAAAATAAAAAATATAAGAATCTAATTACATTTAAATTGCCCAATAGCATTTAAAAAATTGCCCTGGCAACTTAGGGTTTTATGGGAACAATACGTCTGTAAACAAAACACAGAAAACTGAAACTCGCCGCACTAATCGACCCCTGCAAGAGATTCTAGATATATCTCTCGTTTGATTTCCTCTTAAATCTTCTATACGGGCCAAGTGTGACGGGATAGTGAAATAAATCTGGTTTTAAAGGGACGTAACCAATCGCTCTACCGGCTATCACTTCGGAAATCTCATGATGAATACGTTTATGAGGGGACTGAACTCTGATCACTTTTTAAAAAAAATACTAAACAGGAAGTTCAGTTTCTTGAGAACAGATTTCTCTTCGCGAGTGTGAGGTCAACAACCTCTCGAGGTCTATTTATAGGTTCTCAAGAAAAGGTTGAAGAGATCGCGTTGTCTTTTAGCCTATGGGAACTTTCTTGCTGAAACTAAATATAATTCGAAAACTTTTCTCTAACAAATAGATTAACCTATTTGAACAAATTATAACGTTAATGTCAAAATTTTGAAAATAAAGAAACTATATTTCACGTATCATATATATAATATACCATTCCACCGCTGATTATCTCATTGTATCAATCCTATAAAACATAAAATTAATTTTCCTCTTTCAAATGTTGTAGAATTTGTGAGTTTCTGCCATTTTGACAAACACCTTTCAAAGTTATTTATTATGATGTCCAAAAGTCAAATTTGTAATTTGTATTATATTGGAGTGGCCAATATTATGATGTCCAAAAGTCAAATTTGTAATTTGTATTATATTGGAGTGGCCAATATTATGATGTCCACAAGTCAAATTTGTAATTTGTATTATATTGGAGTGGCCAATATTATGATGTCCAAAAGTCAAATTTGTAATTTGTATTATATTGGAGTGGCCAATATTATGATGTCCAAAAGTCAAATTTGTAATTTGTATTATATTGGAGTGGTCAAACGTTGTTGTTAGCGATTGTTTATTTTTTCCCAGACAGCCTACACGCTGGTTCCTAAAAATTGTGTCATAATTGTTGTGTTTATTATTCATTCACCGGAAGTCGAAACGTCATGATTTCTGACTTGTAACATCTGTTTGTTTTCAAACCATCGAACTTTAAAAATATTTTATTTTACAAATGTGTTACTTGACAAATTTTAACTTAACAATTCTTTTACTTAAACAAATCTTTTACTAAACAAATGTGTAACTTAACACATGTTTAACTTAACTAATATTTAACCTAACACATGTCTTAAAACATATTTTACTTAACAAATGTTTAACTTAATAAATGTATTACTTAATAATATTTTGCTTAACAAATATTTAACCGAACACATGTTTTACTTAACAAATGTTTAACTTAACAACTTTTAACTTAACAAATGTAGCCATTCACTACAGCAGACGTGAATGTATTTGCAAGCAGCTAGCGAGATGGAATCACTCTGAAAAAAAAATGTTCAAGAATCTTCTAAGACGTGTTGAAATTATCGAATGCGGAATGGGGGAAAAAATTCAGGTTTATTTTTTTATTCCATTAAAACCGTCTTACAATTTTTTGAATTTTTTTTTTTGCAGGCTTTGGCATGACGACCCCCAGAACGCCGGCGGGAAAAATTGTTCTGGTGTTCTACGGATTCTTCGGCTGCGCAGGCGCAATCCTCTTCTTCAACCTGTTCCTGGAGCGTATCATCACCTTCCTGGCTTACATTCTCCGCGCCATTCACGAGCGCGGGTTGAGGAAGAAAGGGCTGCTGGGCAGACGACGGTCGAGTCAAGGATCGGAGGATGAGCAGTTGGATTCGTGGAAGCCGTCGGTGTACTGGGTGATGTTGATACTGATGTTGGGGGCGCTGGTGGTGGCGTTCATCGCCTCGGGGATGTACTACCCCGTGGAAGAGTGGACTTACTGGGAGGCGATGTACTTCTGTTTCGTCGCCTTCGCTACCATAGGGTTCGGTGATTACGTTGTTAGCCAAAAATCCGACTACCCGCATGTGGTACTGTACAGGTTGGGGAATTTCGTCTTCATCGTGTTGGGGTGTTGCTGTATCTACAGTTTGTTCAACGTCACGTCCATCGTCATTAAACAAGTCCTGAACTGGATGCTGCGGAAATTAAACTGCGAATGCCGAATCCGGAAACCGCCGTTGGTCCGAAGAAATGCGATTACCCCCGGGCATCTTCAGAAAAGGGCGTCCGGCGCGGCGGCAGCGGCATCCGGAAAATCCGCCCCGACAGTGACGGTTACTGACGCTGACGGGGATAGCGATTCCGAGTACCGGAGAAATTCCGGGGAGATGATTTCCATGAAGGACTTCCTGCAGGCCAACAAGATCAGCCTGGCCATGATGCAAAAACAGCTGTGGGAGACCTCCCAGAGGGCCGGGTCCTACCACAACAACAACAGCGGTTTCCAGGGGGGCGTCGGCCCGTTGGCCATCCTCAACCGGAAGCTGGGCCAAGATGAGTACGATCCGACTATGTGATGAATATTGGCCCAATGAATTATCATCCAAGACTTCCATAAACCTATCGTGGATTTGTGTTATCCAGCTAGTTTTTTTTTTTTTTGGAGTATTGCTAAGCTTATCCAAAAATTTTGTGGATACACTCGTGGATTAAGTCTAAGTTATGGCTGCTGATATATCGAGAAAGATTGCACACAATTATATTTTTTTTCTAATTTGTTACATCAAATCTTCATCATTGGAATATTTAGTACTTTATTTTTAAGTGTTTAAATGCAAGCAGTAATTATTTTTAAAAGGAAAGGTATGTAATTAATTTTTAATTAATCAAGATCTAAATACATTTTTAAAATAATTCTCGTTTAAGAAAAGTATCGACGGGTTTCAGATTATAATTAAAGAAAAATGGTTTTAAAATAGCAAACAAGAATTTTTTTACCGCAAATCGTGGGTTCGAACTCGGTATCGAGGTGTCATCGGTAATCGTCTTTCAATAATTCATCGCCGAGGGTGGTATCCTGATGACGGTATCGTATCGCGGAAGTATCAAGTATCGATCCTACCGAAGATTGCGCACACAAACGCAGGGAGATGATGTGTGGTGTTTGGGGATGTTTACTGGGCATGCGCAGATGAAAGCAGTATCATTGGTGTAGGGGTGGTGATGGGGGGGGGTCGTTTGTGGGTGGGGCGGGATTTCTAGGACGGATTAGTTTATATATGAGGGGTATGTTTGGATGTGTGAGACGGGGGGGGGTAATTTGTGGGTGAAGCATAATATGGTGTTTATACGGAGTATGATAAAAATGTAGTTTGATATTTAATTAATTAGTAATTAATTGTTTGATTACTTTTATTGAACTTTAACCTTTTATAGATTGAACGCATGCGAAGTGTGTCGGCTGGTGTAGTTTACTTTACATAAGATGTGTGGTGATCTCATGTGTGTGTTGGTGTGTGGGTGTGGTGTGTGGATCGATTCACCGAACGAATGATTAGTCCCTCGATAAATGCTCCTCTTAAGCCTGACAAACATGCAAAAGTTGACACTAAACCAGAGTGACATTAGCTTGACATTTGCATGGCATTAATATGACATCTAAAGTACATCTATTGACACTTCAACGCGTGCGTACAACTGATTCAAATATGTCACTTATGTCACATTTTATTTTCACCTGAATCTATTGAATTATCCCCCCGCCCACCACCACCACCCACTTTGTCAATGTTTTAATTAGATCTTCACTAAATCCTAAAGTCAATGGCTTTAAGATAAACCACAATTATTTTTTCTTTCTAAGCCAAAGTTTTAATTTAAGGTAAAATTGTGCTCGTTTAAAAAAAAATTGTTTTCTTTACTCTAAAGGGAAGACAACACACACAAACCCGAACGCTCCATATACAACCCCCCACCCCCCAAAAAAATCTAGGCCCCCACACCCAAAGCCCCCACCCACACCCCAATCCCATATACCCCAAACCCCCACCCCTAGCCCCCATTACCCAAAGCCCCCACACCCTAAGCCCCCACACCCAAATCCCCCACACCCCAATCCCACACAGCCCAATCCAACACAGCCCAATCCCACTAACCCTAACCCCCCACCCCAAGCGCCCCCCCCCCCCCCCCCCCACACACACACACACCACAAGCTTCCTCTCCCCCATACTTGCATTAGTTTCTACATTTTCTTCCTGCTTCACGAACTGTTCTATTCTTATGAAGGGGGGAAACGATGTACTGTACTGAGATATGACGCGTTTATTGTGCAGCTGAATGACGTCATATTTCCCCGTGTCGCTAGTGTAAGCTAACACAACTCCAACATCGATGGAAACCTTTTGTTTACCTGTACCGTTTAAACCCAGCTAAGACTACACAGGTCGGGGGTAAAGGTGGGTCGGGAAAAGATGAGGGGTGGGGGGGGGTCTTCAAGTAGAACTAAATATCAAATAGTAGTGTGTGGGGTGGGGGATGTACCCAGCATAGAGCCTGTCAAGAACAAATAACAACTGGTCTACCTATTTGCTTAGACATTAAAGCTGAGTGGATTTCGTTGAATCGCTGATAGTAGACAATGGCCGGTGTTGATGCCGGTTGTCATGGTAACCATGCTGGAATAGATGAAGAATGCGAAACTACCCGACCTTAACAAAGCTTGTAAAAAATGTTATTAAATTTCTCGCGAGGTATGTGTGTTTGTTTATTTAGCTCGGACAAAAAAAAGGAGAAGCCATGAGCGACGTTGCCATGGTTACGGGATGGTGAGCGCTGGGTCGTACAGTTCATGTACTCGTCTATGTGTGGGCAGGTGTAGGCATGCATTTGGTACGGTGGCGTAGGCAGGAGGGGAGTGAAGGGCAGTTAGACCCCCATGGAGCCCAAACACGACTGTTTCACAGTAGCATGAAGCGATATTCGACGTCGCGTTCGTGTCCATTCTATGTTTACTATTTCAAAAATTGAAATGCTAGAAAACCGCAATCGTAAAATTGACCACTAACAATGTACACTTACATGTAGCCATATTTTGAGGCAAGGTAACCACACCGGTATTTGGTACCCTTTAATTTAAATGTAGCTTAAAGTTTGCCAGTTCTAGATATGCCGTCCCTGTCCTGTTCATAGATGGTTAAAATCTACTAAGTCTACACCCCCCCTCCCCGACACACACACACACACACACACACACACACAGGTTGTATGGGACATGGAGCTAACTAGCCGTTACTCTAATCCGTTTAGCCGGCATGTTTACACAGCTCGTCCTCTCCTCCAATCAATTCATCTCTTTCATCAACGAGTGAATACCGTCTCGAGGTCTTCACGTGCACGGCTATCCCATTTACCGAGGGCAGGGGTGGAAGGATATTTAATGAATGAGAGTTAAATCAAGTAGTTTAATAAAGTGAAGTTAGTTTCAACTTTCGAACCTGACGACCTACGGGACAGGTTCACAGTGCCCCGCCGCCTTTACTTTCACTAAAGTAGGTCAGGTACCCATTAGAGCTGGGTGGACTCGGGGACGTTCTTCGGACTTAAACTTGGGGTCCGAACAAAATATATAGCTCTTTAATATACTTTTGGGGAATGGAAGTTCGAAAGGGTATTTTACTTTCATTGTATCCTTTACTTTCTCGTATACGAAGTATAGAGGAAGTATTGTAATTGTGCAAAACAAAAAAATCGAGATTTTTTTTCAAAACTCGATGTTTTACACCTCCCTAAGTCGGAAAAACATAGTTTTGCAATTTTACAATATTTTCTATATACTTCGTACACGAGAAAGTTAAAATGGATTAAAAATCATGTCTATATCCCGAGTTGCCATCTCCCGTAGTGTTATACAAGAATATTCGAGAAAGTTTAGGGAAATCACTCCCGGTTTATTTTTTAAGAAAGTATCAATCAAATTATAGGGTGTAAACAAAACTCAATGATGTATCTATACTAATAGTTTCGCTGTCTGTCTATCTGACAAGAACGCTCTGTCTGACAAGAACGCTCTGTCTGACAAGAACGCTCTAGAGAAAACACAAGCAATTTAAAAACATGCACAGTAATTCGAAAAACGAAATATGACGTCGACACATTTAGCGTAGAGTAGAACATAATCTCAAACCAGAGAGTGCACACAGTAATATGACGTCATTGATTATCGCGTAAACATTGAAAAAAGCAAATTTTATCTAATCTAAGTGGTTTGCGTGAAGAGTTTCTTTCATAGAATTCTTTGGGTAGGGGCGAAGCCCCACCCCCGTGTAAGAACGTCTGAGCCCACCCCCCCTCCCTAACTCAAAAGAAATTTCTTTATTGATACTCTATAATAAAATTACCGCCTAATTAATGTGTCTAATCTAAAAAGTGGTTTTCTTGCAATGGGACGGTAGACATGTTTTTTTTGGGGGGGGGGGGGGGGTGGAGGGGGGTGGAGGGGTGGGGGGGGTGGAGGGGTGGGGGGTGGAGGGGTGGGGGGTGGGGGGGGGGGGTGGAGGGGTGGGGGGGTGTGTGGGGGGTGGGTTGGTTTCAGTGTTTCTTTCAGACTTTTTCCTCCCCGGAGAGGGGTGGGGGTACTTGAAATTTTCGGGGGCGGGGGTAGAATTTTCTGGGAGGGGGCGGACACTGGAAAAAGTATATAATTATATTTCGTTGAATGGGACGGTAGACATGTTTTTTTTTGGGGGGGGAGGTGGAGGGGGGGTGCAGGGGTGGGGGGTGGGGGGTGGGGGGCGGTGTGTGGAGGGGGTGGTGTGTGTGGGGGGGTGTGTGTGGGGGGGTGGGGGTGGTGTGGGGGGGTGGGGGTGGTGTGGGGGGGTGGGGGTGGTGTGTGTGGGGGGGGGGGGTGTTGGTTTTAGTTTAGAGAAAAGAGACAGCACTATCAGCCTAGCGCCCGTTGTACCCTTCCTCAACGGGCCATTTTTCTCGTCTAAATATAATGAAGCAAGCAAAACTTAATGGCGGTTAGGTTAAAATTGATGGTCCTATTTAAAATGCTCGCGATGTGGGGTTTAAAATCTACTTAGACACATAAACAGTTGAAACTTATATAACACTAGCAACTTATACTTCATTAGAACTTGTGCCAAATTAGAACTTGTGCCACACTAGAACATTTGCCAAATTAGAATTTGTGCCACTATAGAACTTGCGCCAAATTAGAATTTGTGCCAAATTAAACTTGCGCCAAATTAGAATTTGTGCAACAATAGAACTTGTGCCACACTAGAATTTGTGCCACACTAGAACTTGTGCCGAATTAGAACTTGTGTCCCACTAGAACTGTTCTTAAACCGACGTCTCTTGCCTCAAATATTGAAGCTAACAACAAACCCTCAACAAACCCATATCCTAAATATGGAAACCGTTGTTTTTATTTTAT
The DNA here is from genome assembly GCF_028476545.2 of Physella acuta. Classification (NCBI taxonomy): domain Eukaryota; kingdom Metazoa; phylum Mollusca; class Gastropoda; family Physidae; genus Physella; species Physella acuta. The sequence continues at coordinate 3,929 of NW_026734010.1, read as the reverse complement.
TCTAATTAAGCCTTATTTGTTTTTCAAACTATTGCGGCCCATGTGACGTAATTAAGTGTTAATTGAAGCGCATGTCTTAAAACAAAACTGATAAGAATGATGCATGTTGGGATGTGTATCAGTTGGACAAGTTGGGGGGGGGGGTCGGATTAAACTGATTAAAAGATTAGGCGAGCACCGGAAGGAGAGGTCGGGTCTTGTTAATGAACACGTGCGTGTGTGCGGTGGAATGGAAACGTTCGACTTTCCTGATAAGGGAAGAGGGTAATTAATGAATTAATGATTGAAATTGTAAAATGTAAAAGTTATTGAATAAAAGAAAAGAAAACAGAAAATCTATAATTGAATACGTGGTTGAAAAAAGTAAAGTATAAACGATAAGTAATGAAATAAATTAAGTAAGAAAATAAATCAATTAATGTATTAATGATTGAAATAGAAATTAAAGAATACAAAATAAAGTACTAAATTAATGAATAAACAATTTTCGTGAATGAAAATTAATGTGTGAAAGAAGGAAAACAGTAAAGAATAATAACAATTGTGTGAATGAATGAATTTGTAATGCATGAAAAAAAAATAACTGAAAGTTAAGAAAGAAATCTCTATGAATGAAAGTATTAATTAATGATGGAAATAAAAGCCAAGAATAAATAAATTAAAAAAACTGAAATAATGCAAGAGAATGAATGACAAAAAAAAATGGACCGAAAAAATAGAAGAAAAAATAGAGGGAATTAGAGAAATGTAATGGTGACACGTTTTGAAATGAATAAATACAGAAATACATAGGCATATATATATATATATATATATATATATATATATATATATATATATATATATATATATATATATATATATATATATATATATATATATACCTGTATGTATATACGATTATACAAACTATATTGGGAAAGACGGAAAAAGTGTTGTAGCTGAAGAGATATTTAGAGAAACTGAAGAGATCTGAGATAATTTGCGAGATAAAGATGAGATACGTGTGTCAGATACGTTGCCGCTGGTTTGTCGTGCGGCAATAAATGTTGGATAACATGGGATGCATCATTGCCCTAAAACATGCAAACATCATTTGTTGTATAGAAATCTCTCATACCAATTGTTGTATAGGAATCTCATCCTTCATGACCTTTGCTGTATAGGAATCTCAGCAGTTATTACAAATGTTGTATAGAAATATTCTTATTCATTAATTTGTTGTATAGAAATCTCTTTATTCATTACATTTGTTGTATAATAATGACATGAAATCTCACCTCAACTTTTGTGTAGATATCATTATGGTACCTCATTGCTATTGTTCTATAAAATGTTCATCTAAAGTTGATGTTTTTTTTTGTTTTATAATAACTTTTTAAATCAATACCACACTGGTTATATAGATATGTTCTTGACATCCCATCACGATTGTTTTATTGATGTACCCATTGGTTAAAACGACAATTGTTCGATTGATAATCCCATTGGTTATAATGACTATTGTTCTTACATTTTAATGCAATATTTTTTGTTCTCTTACTAATGTTGAGTTCTCACCCTATTGGGATGCTGGGGTAATGCAATAGTTATTGGTACAGTTATTGGTAGAGCTATCGTTAAAGTTATTGGTACAGTAATAGAGTTGTTGGTACAGTAATAGAGTTATTGGTACAGTTATTGTTAGAGTTATTGGTACAGTAATTGGTAGAGTTATTGGTACAGTTATTGTTAGAGTTATTGTTACAGTTATTGGTAGACTTATTGGTACAGTTATCATTAGAATTATTGGAACAGTTATTGGTAGAGTTATTGGTACAGTTATTGGTACAGTTGTTGTTAGAATTATTGGAACAGTTATTGGTACAGTTATTGTTAGAGTTATTGGTACAGTTATTGTTAGAGTTATTGGTACAGTTATTGTTAGAGTTATTGGTACAGTTATTGGTACAGTTATTGGTACAGTTATTGTTAGAGTTATTGGTACAGTTATTGTTAGAGTTATTGGTACAGTTATTGTTAGAGTTATTGGTACTGGTAGAGTTATAGATAGTTTATAAAAGATTTATTGTTATATATGCTGACACTGTTATACATAGACTTATTGTTAAAGATGTTGATAAATGTTTCACTAGTTTTATTGATATAATTATTGATAGTTATTGTTGAAGTATAGATATTGAAATAGGAGTAATCGGTGAAGTTATTGTTAGAGCTATAGATAAAATTATAGATGAAGTTATCGATTAAGATATTTATTAGCATACAGTATGCGTTATTATTTCTCGGTGTATCCATTTATTGTGACCTTATAAATTGACAGTTACCAATTATAAGTTTTACAGTAATTATTTTTTTTAATGTGCTGCTATACTTTTCAAATGTCTACGGTATGTATAGTGACGTAGACCGCCCACGATCCAATCTTGTGATAGATGTGTACAAACGAGTTTATATAACCTTTGACCTTTAACAATTACACACCTTGACCCTGTGTTTCCTTTATTTTTTTTATTTATTTTTTTTTTTTTTTGCCTTTGTGGCACGCTTTAATTATTTAAGTTTTAAAAACATTCTAATTAAAATAGTTTTAATCCGGGTATGAGGCTAAGTTGTCGGCACATTAATATTTCACATTCAGTACAATTTACAACAAACAATTAGGGTATTTTAATTAGTTTCATTTAAATTGTGACCTTTCTGGGTTACTGAGAGCTCATAAGAATACACATACGCAGACATACATACATATATATATATAATATTACATATATAATATTACATATATAATATTACATATATAATATTACATATATAATATTACATATATATATAAATATATATTTATATATTTATATATATATATATATATATATATATATATATATATATATATATATATATATATATATATATATATATATATATATATATATTAATGAGCTGCTCATATATATATCTACAATATCACCTTCTTTGCGATCTGCATACGGCCTTTTTTAACGTTTCTAAATCTAGATGTATATATCTAGATTATATATTATCTGCCACTTTCTTCCAATACTTTTTTTTTCTAAATTAGGAAATGTAATCTCGTTGGGTCATACTGTCCCCTGCAAGTGATTGCCTCCCCTGGGGGAAATGGTTGCCCTCCCCTGGCTATCGATGTTCTATAGAGTTCCGAATTCCTCTTGATATGATTCGAAGTTATAGCCGTAAGCGGTCCATCTTTCACTTAACATTACGCGATAATTTGCTTGAAACAAAAGTGTTACAATTAACATATCCGTAAAGTAGAACAATAAATTATTTGTGTGTGTTTATTTACTCCAGTAACTAGACTGTTTTATTTCAATACCAAAAATGGGCTTGTTAGATTAGGGTTAGGTTACCATCTAAGAAAGACTTGTTTCCATGCATCTCTAACGTCTGTTTCCCCCCCCCCCCCCGTACCGAACAATATAAATTATAAAGAAAGCATATACTGTTACCAGCTGAAATTTTAGTCCCCCCCCACTTAGAAAATTTCAAGTACCCCCCTCCCCGGAGAACAGTCTGAAAGAAACACTGGGTTAGGTTATTATTTAAGAAGGGTTTTAGGTTATTATTCTAGAGCGTTTAGATTAGTATCTTAGATGGGTTTAACTTGTTATTATCTAAGTTGGTCATACTCAATTCAGTCAAGTAGAGAAAATTGTATGGCTACGAATCTTTCTTACCATAAAATTAGCTAACATGCATTAATGGCGAAACGTCTAATTAGCATCTATTACAGGTAAAACATATAGTTAGAATCCATTTATATTTAAACACAGGCACTTAACCTTGCATCAGATTTTTGAGAAACAAACAAATTTTTCTCACCCAACATTGATCTTAGAGCCCAAGTATTTTCTTTCTATTTAACTTTCCTTACATTTTATATCATA
>NW_026734009.1:40000-42500 GCF_028476545.2 Physella acuta | reverse complement strand
AATTTAAACTTAAACGAATGACTGGTATCAAAATATAGGATCTATGTGAAAATAAAAACACGGTGTAAGAGTTTTCAAACCTCGGTAATGCCGTCTAAGACCAACTAGTCGACCGAAGGGACAGTAGTTTTCCGGTCGATAAGACATATCAGCCCGGTATCGCCAAAGTTAATTACGATCGGTCATAATAAACTAAATTTAAAATAAATAAATAACCCAAACGTGTGTATACATCATGTGGTACGTATTCAGTTCTATTCTAACTGGAATATATATTTTAAGAATCAATGAACTTAAGTTTTAAAACCAAACCGAAATCGCGCGAGTCGTCGTTGTAAAACTAGATTTAACAAACGGCTGCGTAATATTAGACTTAAAAATATTATATAATATCCTCTATTGATTAAATAGTGAAAAATAAGCTTCAATGTAGCTTAATCTAGTACAAAATCTAAAAGTTGTGATAAATTAAATTGAAATTAAACACGATAGACTTAAATCTAGAGTTAAGGAATAAAACCGACCCGCGAACCAGCTACTAAATGGTTCGATAAGACTTATCTCAAATACAATCGTTTTCTATCAGTGTTATGCCTTCAATCGATACTTTTTGATGAAATAAATACTTAAATGATTTAATGAATGCATATATACATGTAATTAATGAGTGAAAGTATGTATAAAGTATTAGATAAATTAATAATAAACCGACCCAGCTACTAAATGGTTCGATAAGACTTATCTCAAATACAATCGTTTTCTGTAATTGTTATGCCTTAAATTGATAATTTTTAGTTAAACAAATACTTAACTAATGAAATAAATACATAGATAAATGTATTTAATGAATTAAAGTATGTATAAAGTATTATATAAATTAATAATAAACCGAATCCGACCAAATTTAAATCTAAAACCACGATCGGCGGCGTAATGAAGTGTATCGTAAACCCGTTTTTTTTATAATTTAAAATGTAATGACAGAACTCCCAAAACAACAATACACATACATATTAGTACTATGGTGAATTGTAGTTGTATTAGGACCGTAATTATAGTTAATTAAGGAACCATTCATTGTCTTCGCTCTGTTATGTACGTCGTCGTTTAATCGACACGGCATATTTGGCTTGAATCTAGAAAAATTCAAACTCTAACCCTAAGGTAGACAGGCAGGGTAAATAAATGTGGGTGATCTCTCATAAAATTGTCTTCTAGGAATTATTTTTATATAGACTATCTTTTCTGTAGAGTTTAAGTGGACAAGCGCGGACGAAATAGAGCGCAAAATTTAAAATGAATTAAAAATTTTCATCAGACCGGAAGTAGGCATAACCTAGGCGCCATGTTTCCGTCGTACAAGTTTTCACCGTTGCAGTCACCGTTTCAATCGCTCTTCGTGTGGACGTGTATTATTTCTAGTCATGTGTTGTGTAGATGATTCGCTTAAGGTAGGTGTTCGGACTTATTTCTTTAATATTAATTAAACCGTATTTGCCTTGTCGGCCTTAAAATAAAGCTATTTTTTTTTCATCGCAATCGAAGTGTTAGATCTAGAATCTAGTTCCCGCCTCCGCTTCGCTAATTCGACTTAATGTAACTATGACACAACTATTAAATCTAGAGTCTCTATTTTAATTAAATAATTAGGAATTCTATCTCTAGATGATATCTAATCTATTCCCACACGTGTGTGCAAGTAGGATTTAACGTCAGAACAGGTGTGGTGGTCTAGGCGTCGCTATTTTTGACGGTAGGAATTTTTTTTTTAAATTCGTAAAATTTTATATAGACTTTATATAGCAATTTACTAAGACCGACCCTAACGCCCAGTAAATATTTAATTACCACATTGTTATGGACACGGTGTATTAGGTAGGGCCGAGGGCTATCCATAGGTACCAATTTTTAAATTTTGTGACAATTAGGAGCCGAGTTATAAAATAAATTTAAAATACTGGTTCTGGTCTTAGACTTTATATAGCAATTTACTAAGACCGACCTTAATACCCATTAATTATTTAATTAGCGCATAGTTATGGACATCCTGTATTAGGTTGGGCCCAGGGCTATCCGTAGGTACCAAGTTTATAATTTTGTGACGATTATTAGTCGAGTTATAAAATAAATAAAAAAAACTGGTTCTGGTTTGCACTACATTTCTTTCTTCTTTAACGGCGGACTCCCGGTCCAGCCCCATGGGTTACCCGTGAGCCGGGGCCTCGTTAGCCTGGACGGCTCCGATGTGACCGCGGATTGTTGTGGCCCGCCTCAGCCCGAGTCGAGATCACCCTTCCGATCGAAGGTGGACGCCATAGGGCGCCCGGGATAGCCCGGGGCGCTGTTCGTCACCCGAGCGCAGGGGCGCCGGGAGACGCCCCCGGTGAAGTTTGGCGGGTGATTCTGGTAGAGCTCCCCACCCCGATCGCAGGACACCCCTCGCCGCCCGCCCAGGTGTCGAGGTGGCCGCGGGGGAACTCGGGGCGTTTTGGCTCCCCCT
>NW_026734009.1:17500-20000 GCF_028476545.2 Physella acuta | reverse complement strand
ATGAGTGAAAGTATGTATAAAGTATTAGATAAATTAATAATAAACCGACCCAGCTACTAAATGGTTCGATAAGACTTATCTCAAATACAATCGTTTTCTGTAATTGTTATGCCTTAAATTGATAATTTTTAGTTAAACAAATACTTAACTAATGAAATAAATACATAGATAAATGTATTTAATGAATTAAAGTATGTATAAAGTATTATATAAATTAATAATAAACCGAATCCGACCAAATTTAAATCTAAAACCACGATCGGCGGCGTAATGAAGTGTATCGTAAACCCGTTTTTTTTATAATTTAAAATGTAATGACAGAACTCCCAAAACAACAATACACATACATATTAGTACTATGGTGAATTGTAGTTGTATTAGGACCGTAATTATAGTTAATTAAGGAACCATTCATTGTCTTCGCTCTGTTATGTACGTCGTCGTTTAATCGACACGGCATATTTGGCTTGAATCTAGAAAAATTCAAACTCTAACCCTAAGGTAGACAGGCAGGGTAAATAAATGTGGGTGATCTCTCATAAAATTGTCTTCTAGGAATTATTTTTATATAGACTATCTTTTCTGTAGAGTTTAAGTGGACAAGCGCGGACGAAATAGAGCGCAAAATTTAAAATGAATTAAAAATTTTCATCAGACCGGAAGTAGGCATAACCTAGGCGCCATGTTTCCGTCGTACAAGTTTTCACCGTTGCAGTCACCGTTTCAATCGCTCTTCGTGTGGACGTGTATTATTTCTAGTCATGTGTTGTGTAGATGATTCGCTTAAGGTAGGTGTTCGGACTTATTTCTTTAATATTAATTAAACCGTATTTGCCTTGTCGGCCTTAAAATAAAGCTATTTTTTTTTCATCGCAATCGAAGTGTTAGATCTAGAATCTAGTTCCCGCCTCCGCTTCGCTAATTCGACTTAATGTAACTATGACACAACTATTAAATCTAGAGTCTCTATTTTAATTAAATAATTAGGAATTCTATCTCTAGATGATATCTAATCTATTCCCACACGTGTGTGCAAGTAGGATTTAACGTCAGAACAGGTGTGGTGGTCTAGGCGTCGCTATTTTTGACGGTAGGAATTTTTTTTTTAAATTCGTAAAATTTTATATAGACTTTATATAGCAATTTACTAAGACCGACCCTAACGCCCAGTAAATATTTAATTACCACATTGTTATGGACACGGTGTATTAGGTAGGGCCGAGGGCTATCCATAGGTACCAATTTTTAAATTTTGTGACAATTAGGAGCCGAGTTATAAAATAAATTTAAAATACTGGTTCTGGTCTTAGACTTTATATAGCAATTTACTAAGACCGACCTTAATACCCATTAATTATTTAATTAGCGCATAGTTATGGACATCCTGTATTAGGTTGGGCCCAGGGCTATCCGTAGGTACCAAGTTTATAATTTTGTGACGATTATTAGTCGAGTTATAAAATAAATAAAAAAAACTGGTTCTGGTTTGCACTACATTTCTTTCTTCTTTAACGGCGGACTCCCGGTCCAGCCCCATGGGTTACCCGTGAGCCGGGGCCTCGTTAGCCTGGACGGCTCCGATGTGACCGCGGATTGTTGTGGCCCGCCTCAGCCCGAGTCGAGATCACCCTTCCGATCGAAGGTGGACGCCATAGGGCGCCCGGGATAGCCCGGGGCGCTGTTCGTCACCCGAGCGCAGGGGCGCCGGGAGACGCCCCCGGTGAAGTTTGGCGGGTGATTCTGGTAGAGCTCCCCACCCCGATCGCAGGACACCCCTCGCCGCCCGCCCAGGTGTCGAGGTGGCCGCGGGGGAACTCGGGGCGTTTTGGCTCCCCCTTGTGCCGGAGCGGCGCCCTCGGTCCCAGAACGCCCCTGGCGGGTGATTCGCATGCCCCCTGGGGTGGGGAACGCGGGTGGGTGGTCGTAAAGCGTGTAACCGCAGTGGGGGCGGCCCCTTAGTCGGGGGCGCCAAAGTTGGCACCCCACCTGGGGCGCCCCCCGGAAGTGTGGCGCCCGCGCGAGTGAGCCCCGTAGATGCGCCCCGACACCCCCGCGCCGCCCCCCGGGTCGCGGCACCCCCGGCGCCCTCCGTGCGGGCTCCCCTCATGGGGCGGCACCCCGGTCCTCCCCGAGACTATGTACCCGATTTTTCGGTTTAACACTAGAGGTATGGGCAGAAATACGGCGGTTAAAACGGTCTGTATCTACTATTGTGGAGGTGAGTGTCGGTGAAGCCTCTATGTGACGCTAGGATCCGCGCTCCCTCGCAGCCAGCGACATGTGCCCGATCTGACCGTGCGTGGCTCAGTCTCCCGACTAGCTTCCCGGTAAAATGCGGGCTCGGCGCGCAGGTCGCGCCAGTGAAGGTAAAAGTACGTGTCCGTAGCGTGAAGCCAGCGGCGACGCGCAGTGCTAACGCAACCAAGCAGTATTGGTGGCTCGATAAAAGTCTCGCACTGGCCCAGCCCTCGGAACGGGCGACGGGTCTGCAAAACGCAGT
>NW_026734009.1:7500-10000 GCF_028476545.2 Physella acuta | reverse complement strand
TCCCGCGTAGAGTGATCGAGAGTTTTCCAGTCTCAAGCTCGCCCAGTGTAAAGACGCGGCATTGCCGTAGAGGCTAAGCTGCTAAGTAGAGACGGTGTTTGTACAACTATATTTCACTTTATATTCTTAACCAATGTATGTGTTGTAGAAAGCAGATTTTTCTCATCCCGCCGTTTACCTGAAACGAATAAAAATTTATTTTGTACAAAATTAAAAACATTAGTGTTTCCAATAAACTACATTTCACGTTTTCTAATTTAAACTTAAACGAATGACTGGTATCAAAATATAGGATCTATGTGAAAATAAAAACACGGTGTAAGAGTTTTCAAACCTCGGTAATGCCGTCTAAGACCAACTAGTCGACCGAAGGGACAGTAGTTTTCCGGTCGATAAGACATATCAGCCCGGTATCGCCAAAGTTAATTACGATCGGTCATAATAAACTAAATTTAAAATAAATAAATAACCCAAACGTGTGTATACATCATGTGGTACGTATTCAGTTCTATTCTAACTGGAATATATATTTTAAGAATCAATGAACTTAAGTTTTAAAACCAAACCGAAATCGCGCGAGTCGTCGTTGTAAAACTAGATTTAACAAACGGCTGCGTAATATTAGACTTAAAAATATTATATAATATCCTCTATTGATTAAATAGTGAAAAATAAGCTTCAATGTAGCTTAATCTAGTACAAAATCTAAAAGTTGTGATAAATTAAATTGAAATTAAACACGATAGACTTAAATCTAGAGTTAAGGAATAAAACCGACCCGCGAACCAGCTACTAAATGGTTCGATAAGACTTATCTCAAATACAATCGTTTTCTATCAGTGTTATGCCTTCAATCGATACTTTTTGATGAAATAAATACTTAAATGATTTAATGAATGCATATATACATGTAATTAATGAGTGAAAGTATGTATAAAGTATTAGATAAATTAATAATAAACCGACCCAGCTACTAAATGGTTCGATAAGACTTATCTCAAATACAATCGTTTTCTGTAATTGTTATGCCTTAAATTGATAATTTTTAGTTAAACAAATACTTAACTAATGAAATAAATACATAGATAAATGTATTTAATGAATTAAAGTATGTATAAAGTATTATATAAATTAATAATAAACCGAATCCGACCAAATTTAAATCTAAAACCACGATCGGCGGCGTAATGAAGTGTATCGTAAACCCGTTTTTTTTATAATTTAAAATGTAATGACAGAACTCCCAAAACAACAATACACATACTATTAGTACTATGGTGAATTGTAGTTGTATTAGGACCGTAATTATAGTTAATTAAGGAACCATTCATTGTCTTCGCTCTGTTATGTACGTCGTCGTTTAATCGACACGGCATATTTGGCTTGAATCTAGAAAAATTCAAACTCTAACCCTAAGGTAGACAGGCAGGGTAAATAAATGTGGGTGATCTCTCATAAAATTGTCTTCTAGGAATTATTTTTATATAGACTATCTTTTCTGTAGAGTTTAAGTGGACAAGCGCGGACGAAATAGAGCGCAAAATTTAAAATGAATTAAAAATTTTCATCAGACCGGAAGTAGGCATAACCTAGGCGCCATGTTTCCGTCGTACAAGTTTTCACCGTTGCAGTCACCGTTTCAATCGCTCTTCGTGTGGACGTGTATTATTTCTAGTCATGTGTTGTGTAGATGATTCGCTTAAGGTAGGTGTTCGGACTTATTTCTTTAATATTAATTAAACCGTATTTGCCTTGTCGGCCTTAAAATAAAGCTATTTTTTTTTCATCGCAATCGAAGTGTTAGATCTAGAATCTAGTTCCCGCCTCCGCTTCGCTAATTCGACTTAATGTAACTATGACACAACTATTAAATCTAGAGTCTCTATTTTAATTAAATAATTAGGAATTCTATCTCTAGATGATATCTAATCTATTCCCACACGTGTGTGCAAGTAGGATTTAACGTCAGAACAGGTGTGGTGGTCTAGGCGTCGCTATTTTTGACGGTAGGAATTTTTTTTTTAAATTCGTAAAATTTTATATAGACTTTATATAGCAATTTACTAAGACCGACCCTAACGCCCAGTAAATATTTAATTACCACATTGTTATGGACACGGTGTATTAGGTAGGGCCGAGGGCTATCCATAGGTACCAATTTTTAAATTTTGTGACAATTAGGAGCCGAGTTATAAAATAAATTTAAAATACTGGTTCTGGTCTTAGACTTTATATAGCAATTTACTAAGACCGACCTTAATACCCATTAATTATTTAATTAGCGCATAGTTATGGACATCCTGTATTAGGTTGGGCCCAGGGCTATCCGTAGGTACCAAGTTTATAATTTTGTGACGATTATTAGTCGAGTTATAAAATAAATAAAAAAAACTGGTTCTGGTTTGCACTACATTTCTTTCTTCTTTAACGGCGGACTCCCGGTCCAGCCCCATGGGTTACCCGTGAGCCGGGGCCTCGTTAGCCTGGACGGCTCCGATGT
>NW_026734008.1:0-48919 GCF_028476545.2 Physella acuta | reverse complement strand
CGATAGGTTTGTATTGTGTTAGATATGCATTGTGTTCAATTTATGTTGTGGTAAGTTTATATTGTGGTAGGTTTTTATAGTTGTGAATTTATTTTGTCGTAGGTTTGTATTGTGGTAAATTTATGTTGAGGTAGGTTTGTATTGTGATAGGTTTGTATTGTGTTAGATATGCATTGTGTTGAATTAAAGTTGTGGTAGGTTAATATTTTGGTAGGTAAGTATTATGGTAGGTTAGTATTGTGATTGGTTTGTATAGTGGTAGGTTTGTATAGTGATGAATTTATGTTGAGGTAGGTTTTATCGTGGTGAGTTTGTGTTTCTGTAGACTTGAATTGTGCGGTTGATTTGCAATGGGTTAGATATGTATTGTGTGATGGTAAGCATGTGAGAGAGAGAGAGAGAGAGAGAGAGAGAGAGAGAGAAAGAAAGAAAGAGAGAGAGAGACAGAGAGAGAGAGAGAGAGAGGGGGGGTAGGGTTGTGTTTTATTTAGTTTATATCGTGTGTTTTGTTTTGTAATGTAGTTTTAAGTGTGGGTAACAAAATGGGTATTTCCCGTGTTTGTTTCTCAATAATATTGTTCGTTTTCCTTCAGACTGGTCACTGATCCATTCGTCTCCATCCATTGGTCACCAATCCACCAGCCACTATCCATTGGTCACCAATCCACCAGCCACTCTCCATTGGTCACCAATCCACCAGCCACTATCCATTGGTCACCAATCCACCAGCCACTATCCATTGGTCACCAATCCACCAGCCACTATCCATTGGTCACCAATCCACCAGCCACTATCCATTGGTCACCAATCCACCAGCCACCATCCATTGGTCACCAATCCACCAGCCACTATTCATTGGTCACCAATCCACCAGCCACCATCCATTGGTCACCAATCCACAAGCCACCATCCATTGGTCACCAATCCACCAGCCACCATCCATTGGTCACCAATCCACCAGTCACCATCCATTGGTCACCAATCCACCAGCCACTATCCATTGGTCACCAATCCACCAGCCACCATCCATTGGTCACCAATCCACCAGCCACTATCCATTGGTCACCAATCCACCAGCCACTATCCATTGGTCACCAATCCACCAGCCACCATCCATTGGTCACCAATCCACCAGCCACTATCCATTGGTCACCAATCCACCAGCCACCATCCATTGGTCAACCAATCACTGTCACCATCCACTCTGTCATTGCCATTATCGGACTACTCTCATTGACCGAGAAGCCCATTCGTCTGGAAAAATATGGGTACCACCCCCTCCCCCCTCACCAGCCACCCCCCCCCCCCCCCCACACACACACACACGTCACCAAAGAACTCACCCAACAACTAATCCTTCACAAGTGAAAAAGAACGGACCAATCAGAATGAATCACTTTTCAACCTTGAACTTGATGCGTCAACCCGTTGTTTGTTTACCCTGACGTTGACAAATTGTTTACCCCAGGCAACTTTTTTTTTTTTTTTTTTTACAAAAATCTGGCCAGATAAAACATGCCCGGTCAATGAACATTTCTATTTTTAGAAGCAGCTCACCGTGAACATCAAAGAATAAGAAAAAAACAACACAACTTCAATATCATCCTAACATTGGATTTCATCGATATAAATGGGTTGCAAATTAGGACAGAGAAAAAAAAAAGGATTGACGCTTGGTAATTAAATTGCCGGATAGACTTTTTGTTTGCCAGATTTTATGCGCGACCTAGACCGAAACGAAAGACGGAAATGCAATTCGGTTGGAGTAGTGGCCATTTTTATTGCAAATCTCGGGGAAAACACTTTTTATTGTTTGGTAGCCAAGTAAAGGGGGTGTGTTTGTGGGGGGGGGGGATGTCCCTAAGTGATACGGTCATGGGGAAATAAAATAGCCGTCCGTGAAATTATGTCCCCCAGGCAGGGGCAGGGGAGGGTACTCGAGGTGAAGTTTATGACCTGAATGGATTTGGAGGGTCAGAGGTTAAATTATGCCCGCCCTTCAGCATCTGCTGGGGGAGGTGGTGACGGGCTGACTGACCACTGGACAGATGCTGTCCGGGTTGTCTGGACAGATGCTGTCCGGGTTGTCTGGACAATGCTAGGTTCAACCGATGTGGTCTTTAGCTATAGCTGTGATCTCTAGCTATAGCTGTGGTCTCTAGCTATAGCTGTGGTCTCTAGCTATAGCTGTGGTCTCTAGTTATAGTGGTCTCTAGCTATACCTGTGGTCTCTAGCTATAGCTGTGGTCTAGCTACAATTGTGGTCTCTAGCTAAAGCTGTGGTCTCTAGCTATATCTGTGGTCTCTAGCTATAGCTGTGGTCTTTAGCTATAGTTGTTGTCTCTAGCTATAGCTGTGGTCTCTAGCTATAGCTGTGACCACTAGCTATAGTTGTTATCTCTAGCTATAGCTGTGGTCTCTAGCTATAGCTGTGGTCTCTAGCTATAGTTGTGGTCTCTAGCTGTAGCTGTGGTCTCTAGCTATAACTGTAGCCTCTAGCTATGGCTGTGGTCTAGTTACAATTGTGGTCTCTAGCTAAAGCTGTGGTCTCTAGCTATATCTGTGGTCTCTAGCTATAGCTGTGGTCTTTAGCTATAGTTGTTGTCTCTAGCTATAGCTGTGGTCTCTAGCTATAGCTGTGATCACTAGCTATAGTTGTTATCTCTAGCTATAGCTGTGGTCTCTAGCTATAGCTGTGGTCTCTAGCTGTGATCTCTAGCTATAGTTGGGGTCTCTAGCTGTAGCTGTGGTCTCTAGATATAGCTGTGGCCTCTAGCTATGGCTGTGGTCTCTAGCTATAGATGTGGTCTCTAGCTATAGCTGTGGTCTCTTTGTAGCTGTGTTCAGCTATGGCCGCGGTCTTCAAATATAGCTGTGGTCACTAGCTACATCTGCGATGTCCAGTTATAGCAGCGGTCTCTAGCTATAGCTGTGTTTTTTTAGCTAAATCTGGACTCTCTATCTAATTGTGGTTAAAACTTCCGCTGCTGTTGGAAGATAATAAACTTGGCACCACTTTTTCAAACAACACCATCAAGCAAGACACCTTTAAACTGTAACACCTTCAAACCTCCACAATGACACCTTTAAACCATCAAACAGTTACAGCCTGACACCATTATACAGTTGCACACCTTATACCCCCCCCCCCCCAACCACCACCACCACCACTACCATCAACACACACCCCTCTGTAGCAAATCAATATAGCAATCTACGCAAAGGGGAGATCACTCCAAATTATTATTATTTTTAAAAATCCACGCAAGAAAGCAATGGATTATAAAACCATATAAAAGCCAATTTTCATCAACATATTTTTAGTTTAATTAAACACGCCTCACAGAATGACATTTAATTTAAAGAAAAAAAATTAATCAATTTATTTTTTCTACTTAACCTTCTCACCGTCGGGTATAAAGAAAACCTCGACATTTCGAACATTAATGGACATTTAATGTCGTGCTAATTGCGGGTTTTGAATCTGCATCCATCATCCGTCTTGACACACATACATACATACATACATACATACACAGCCAGGTATGATATTCGCGGTGTCGCAATGCCAAAAGGTCAGCGGTAATTGCAGGTCAGAGACCTTTTGTGTACAGGTAAGTAAAGGTGGTGAGGTCACGGGTCGAGGAGGAACAGTCACGCTTGTTCCAATTCTGGAGGACTGTCTTTGTTCGTTGTATGAGAAGCAAAAACCGACCTTTATTTAGTCGGTTTGATGCCATCAAGAAAAAAGGGGAGAGTAGGAGGAGGGGGGGGGGTGTGAATGAACGTATTGAATGAACAATACGGTGCATTGACGTTCCGATGTAAGTTAGTTTTTTTTCTTTTTCGAATCGAACGGTCGTTGGGGCAGGTGAAGTAGAATTCAACTGTTTCAGTGAACACTGTGCATATCTTCTTTTTCTTTTTTGTTCCTTATTTTAGTGCTGGGGGGGGGGGGGGATTCCCTTCAACACTATTAGGTATATGTGACAACTGGTTATGCCGTTGACTCCAATTTCAGCCTGCTTTTCTTTTTGGGTTTGCTTCCATAGCCTTTGTCCAATCAAGAACAAACTACAAGGCAGATTCGTTTCATTTTGGAGTTGTCTCTCCTAAATGTGTTGCTGTACTCAGCTAACGAGCCTCATCTGCCCGAGGGTTCGAACTCTAGACTTTTCGTTTTAGCAACCATGAGCTTTACAGACTCGACAACGCGGACCCTACCTATGTATATGATAGGATATTGTTCTCAGCACTATGCCCAGCCGCCTTGACTTTCATCTAAAGTGTGTAAGGTACCTACTTGAGCTGTATGGGCTCAGGGAAGTTCTACTGGTACGAGCCCGGGATTTGAACTCGAGACTTTGGGGTTAGCTATCGTGATAACTGATATTAAAAATAACGCCCAAATACTATGGCTATTGTACTGAGTACATCTCAAACAATAACACAGTCGCTGACGTTTCTGCTAGCTGTCTACATCAAGATAGAAGAGAAATCATCGCCACTTTTAAAAACACAATAACGTGTTTATTTATCTTTATGTAATAATTTTTTTATTTTATTTTTACTTTGTTAACCTTACGCTAACCTTTATATTTTTCCCGATGTTGTCACTAAGGCTATTTATATATAACCCTGACAACGATACCCGTCAAACACACACACACAAAAAACGTAAAAAAAAACCCAAAAAACAAAAAACAACCTAATTTCAACTGACATTTAGTTGAACACGAAAAAAAAACAACCTGGATGACGCGGTGGATCTTCACACGTCACTGATAAACTATGCCAGATCTGATAAAAGTCTTTAAAAAAAAAACGGAAGAATTTTTCTTTACATTCTTTCAGTATTTTTTTACCCTCCATTAACTCGACCCCCCTGGCCTTACTTTTATTAAAAGCTCAGGTTCAGATTCCCGTGTCTATGAGTCTATGAGCAACCAGACAACTATGTTCCGGTTATAACCGCTCGTCCTGTGACGTCACCAGTCACGTGGTTTAAACGGTGTGACAAGTGACACGGAACGCGACTATTATCCGGGGATGTAGGTCTGGGGGGGGGTGCGACATTATCACTGGCAGACAATTTTCTGTACAGAAATTAACACAGCTAAGGTCGAAGGATTAGATTACTCATAAAAAATAACAGGGGCAAGGGAATGGGGGCGGGGCGTGGGGGTGGGGGTGAATGAGGAAGGGGGGGGGGGGTTATCTTGTGAGTCAGTGGGGAAGTAGATGTGATAATCAAAGATGGATCTAGTACAATGTGGCATGACAGTACAGTATCGTTTGGAGGTTTTTGTGATTGGTATCGATGCTAGGGTTAGAGCTAAGGTCAAGGCTAGAGTCAGGGTACGAGCTAAGGTATTGTACAGGGTTAAAATCATGGCTAGGGGTACAGGTTCTGGACAGGATATTTGGGAAAAAATTTATAAAAAAAAACCCAACTAAAATAGAAACGAATACGATGTTTTAATCAGTGTCTCAATGAAATGTAGGTCACCGTGGCGTCGGGGTAATTGCGGAGTCGAGGTTTGTAGGGTGAGCGTCATCATATGATCACGTGGTGTTAGATAGAACTGCACGTGTCATCGTCTAGTCCCCTTACTCCCTCTACCCGCCCCACCCACCAAATTCCATCAAGCTAATTGTTGGGTGGGGGGGGGGGGCTCATTCCCCCCCCCCCCCCTTTTAACTTCTGACTCAACAGTGTTAGATTCTGATAATTTAATAGATGTTGCTGAGTCAATCTTGCTTTAGTGGGTACCCGGCATAAGCTGGGGGGGGGCATTTTTTCCCCGTTTTAACTTCTGACTTACAGTTTTAGATTCTGATAATTTAATAGATGTTGCAGAGTCAATCTAGCTTTAGTGGGTACCCGGCCTAAGCTGAGGGGGGGGGGGGGGATATAAGTACGTCAGACGTTACTGACTCAATTCTGTAATGACGAGAGTCAGTATACAATCAGGGAGGAACTTTGATAAGCACTTAGCTGCCCCTTCAACCCCCATCCTCGAAATAGGGATTGTCGTTCTTTCTTTTGTACCAGATATACTATTTTTTTTTTTTTTCCCACCTTTTTTACATTTTTATTTGATGAATAAAAACAGTAGGCCTATTTATAAATCCAGGTAGGAATATATTAAACTTACATATAAAGCACTGCTTAAGCAACGAAGAATTATTTTTGATTTGACATAGTATAAAAATGGAAGTTTAAATTAGCAGGCTTAAAGTGCTAAAACAAAACCGTGTTATTTCTATCTGTAGTCTAAGGGTTGGTTTGGCTTTCTCATACAGACAGCTTACAATTTTAGTTAGCACATTTCAAGAAACAACCAAGCTTCTATACTGTACGTATATGCTTACCATATCAAATATACTATATATGAATATTATATTTTTTCTGAAGAACAAGCACTTTTAGATAAACATTCACTTTGTTCAACATTTTGAGCTGATGCCGTGAATTCCTCTTCAATTTGACTGACATGGCATTTCCCATTGACTAAACATTCAAGCCGTTGTCTTACTTGCTTCTGATCTTCCAGTCTGCAGCCTAAAATCATACCTTGAAATTTGTAATCAATTGGGCCAGTACTACTCAAGTCAGACACACACGCATTCAAATAACTTTGAGCTAATTGGCTGTAAGTTTGATCATCACTTTCATTCTGCAAACATATCTGCTCCCGATCTTTGACTAAAGAGTTGACTGTCTTATAAGCACTTTCCTGTTCTGTACTTCTAACTGTATGAATTTTTATTTCTACGCTTTTGCATCTTTTCTTGAGCCTCTCAATGGTGGAGCAGATTTCTTGATGTTCTCCTTCTGTAGATGATTCCTCACCACTGTTAGAGCTAGATCTAGATCTAATTATTATTTGATTATTTTCTTCTTGTAAATGCGAAAGTACTGTAAGTAAGCTCTCTCTTTCGTGCGAAAGATTTTGGGCGTTTCGCATGAGGGCTTGTATCCTATCTTCAACTTCATCCAGATAAGATAGTATTAAATACGACAGGTTTTGTTCATTTTCTTGGCTAGATAATATAGATCTAGATCTTGATCTACTTTCTTTACAGTCTTTGTTAGTATTGCAATAACCATTAGTATTACTGTGCTGATTATGTTATTGAATTCTATAATACAGCAATCAGACGTCTGAATGTATTAAATAATGATAAATTAGAAAGTATTTTTAATTATTTTAAAACTGTATTAAACAACTGGTTAAGTAAATACAAACATAGCTTATGATAAATAAATCTTGTTTAAATGAACACATCAACTACTTTTAATTCAAAAAGAAATATTTTTAAAAACATTAATATTGCAAATTAAACCTTAATAACCTCAAGATAATTTTAATTTTAAAATTAGTTTAAAAATGGGAAGTAATTGGATTGCTCTCCCTTGCACCAGCTTTCGGGCAAGGTTTTACGAGCATCACATAAATCATGTCTGGTTTACAAAGGGACGTAACTTAAATCATCTTTATGAGAGAATAAAAAAATTGTAAAAAATTAATGTTCTGGTGTAAAACAAAAGAGATTTATGTCAGTTTATACGTGGGGCTTTTCTTTTTTTTTGTTGTAAATTTAGTTAATGTGTTTAATTTTTTTTTTTGGCGAGACAAAAAAAATTCCTCTGTGACATAGCAGAGGGACAAAATATATCCTGCTGTGTGCAAGGCTTGTTTTTTTTTTTAAATCAATAAACACAAAAACAAAAGCTTGAAACCAATATGCTTTTTACACTCAACACAAAAAAACCAACCCCCAGGTGTACACACACGTACTACGCGCGCGCCTATATATATATATATATATATATATATATATATATATATATATATATATATATATATATATATATATATATATATATATATAGATATATATATATATATATATATAAATCTAGTAATTTTCAGAGCCTCAGGTAAGCTATAGCCATCTGAATATTCGAGTTTAAAGTGATCGACAAAGGACCTGGACTGGCCGTGGCGTTAGATAAATTAAAAATTTCAAACATTGCTTGAATTAAATCCACTACTGACAGATATGACACAAGCTGAAAATTTTGGAAATAGCTTGGGCCCCCGTAGTCTCGTAAGTACCCAATTCATTTCACTTTCTGAAAAAAAATGTAAACAAATTTGTAAAAAAATAGACTCGTTTGATAGGAAGGGTATTGACTTAAGGGGTAGGCTCCAGAAAAAACCAACTTCTTAATTAAAAGCTTTTATTGATTCATTTGTGTATATCTAAGTTAGGGTACTTGTAGGGAAATATTTCCATGCATCAGGGACTCTTTTGAAAATTTGGTTGCCATGGCAACGGCGGCCATCTTGAAAAAAACATCCTTTTCTGGAGTTCTAAAATTTCATAAACTAACATAAATATCGGCTATATAACCATTGATCCTTCTTGTACTAACGCTAATAGAGTCAGCTGGCTAGTTTTTGTAACAGAAATCACTCTAGAAATATTTTTTTTTAATTTTCAAAATTTGGTGTGACGAAATTCCAATGAAAATAATGCTAAATTCAATGGAATCTCACCAAAATTATTTTTGAAAATTTGAAAAAATATGTCTAGCTGTTTTTCGGTAACAAAAATTAGCCAGCTGGCTCTATTGGTGTTAGTACAATAAAGATCAATGATTATATGGGCAGTTTATATGTCACTTTAGGAAATTTTAGAACTCCACATCGGTAGTTTTTTCCAAGATGACCGCCGTTTCCATGGCAACCATATCTTCAGAAGAGTCCCTGGTACATCCAAATATTTTTCCTTAAGTACCCTAACTTATACATACGCAAATAAATGTAAAAGGCTTTTTAATTAAAAAGTTTTTTTCCCCTTTTTTTCGGGAGCCTATCCCCTTAAGAATTTTTTAAAATTCTTTTATACAAAAAAATAAACGAATACGTGTTTTTGGATAAAGCAATAATTTCCGTACAATTAATACACAGTGGTTTTTTAACTAAATAAAAACTCATTATCAACACTTGCTTGACTGCCATGTAAGATCAAATGTGCCAGAGTCATCACTGAGCTATACGTACATTTGTGCGCCGAGGTGTTTACTTTTGAGTCAACTGTTTCAGATACCTCGACATGTGAATTGATAATGTGGTCAGCACTATGCCCAGCAGTCTTCACTTTCCCTAACATGAGTTATGTACATGCCAGAGCTGGGTGGACTCAGGAACTGTCTACTGACTTGAACCCCGATTCGAACTCGAGACTTTTGGGTTAGCAGTCTAGCACTCTACCGCTATGCCACTCCGCCCCTTTAGAACAAACATGCATTTGATATAACTTTTATCCATTATAATTTGAAAATTCATGCCGTCCCAATGACTACAATGAGCTCACTCTTCCCTTAACTGGATCTCTGGAACACAATTAAAGACCACACTGGAGACACCACAAATGTCCACTTTTCGACATTTTTAAGTTAGAGCCCAATTCATATAATAATAGTGTATATCTATCACGTATAACAATATGAAAGCGTAAAATCACCTTGATATCCCCAATATTTAGATCATGTCACGATGGAACAGCAAAGGATCTCAAAAACAAATAGGTAAAAAGTGAAGTTCCCTTTTCAAACCTGTCGGTCTATAGGTCAATGGAAGTAGAGTTCATCTGTTTCTTTGACCTCGGCATATGAAGGGATAGTGTAATCAGCACTATGCCCAGCCGCCTTTACTTTCCCTAACGTAAGTTGGGAACGGATTCGAACTCGAGACTGACGTGTCCCCCCAAAAAAGTCAAATAGGGCCTACTCATTTTCACAAAAGTAGAAAATTGTGACAACTATTGTTTATCTCCTGTGGTCTTCAATTGTTTTTGGTAAAAATACATTCAAAACCCTTTTTTACACGTTGTTAAATCATAAGAAAAAAATAATAACCTGTCGTCACAAATTAAGCCGGCTCTAGTCCTGTGTGATTAGCTACCCTAGAGTCGACACTTTACCCAAAAACTCCATGAAGAGATAATTGAACTACGGTAGTCTTCTGACCAACGGCTGAAAAAAAAAACGCCCTAAAGACAGTTCCTATTTGTGTTCCTATTTGGGTTCCTATTTGGGTTCCTATTTGGGTTCCTATTTTGGTTCCTCTCGACGCCGTCTGAAGTACACATTTATTTTCGGTTCCCGGAGATCGGGGTACTTTGGAGATGTGACAGCGGGAACATTGACACGAGCTAAGGAACAGGGCGGGAACCGATTCCCGTCGTCAGCGTAAACAATGGTTACCTTTTTTTTAAAACGACATCCGTTGCCATGGTAACCGCCGGTGTTATGATTGAATTTTGTGTGGAGTGTCTTTCTGACATAAGAAACCAGTGGTGACGGAGATGAGGGGGGGGGGGGGGGGGAGGTCATGTTGGAGATGATGCTGAGGAATTATGGGAGATACGGGTTGTAGGGCAGGGGGGAGGGGGTCAGAGATGAACGCTGACAGGTGTCAGAGTTTGTTATGTCAGTTTTTTTGTTTGTATCAGCGTGGTGGGCGGGGGTGGGTAAGGAGGTTGAGGTGAAATTATGAGAGTGTATGGCTACGCATATGTGTGTGTGTGTGTGTGTGTGTGCTTGTACGTGTTGTGTGTGGTCCAAGTTTGATACTACCTTCTTTGATGTTATGAAACACGTCTTGTTTACCAAAAAAACAAAACAAAAACAAAAAAACAACTAAATTACATTTACACACTTGATTGCTCAAATCGCAGACGAAGCAGAGTTGATCTGTTTTTTCTTTTCGGCCTCCTCATATTAGTATAAAGTAAAAAACTTTCCCAACCGTCTTCCACCCCGTCGTCTGTCAAGTTCTCATAAAATAAGAACCGAACCCAAGACGTATGTGTCAGTAGTTGTGTGCTCTACCTCTCAACCATGCGAGCAATAGATGTTCTATAAAAATAATTATGCATGTCTATGGACGAAAGGAATATCCAACACAATCTTACTAGACCAGTCTAAACTTTACTAGACCAGTCTAAACTTTACTAGACCAGTCTATACTTGACCCAACAAGCTAATGCATTGTAAACACGAAACGATGTTTGTTTTAAGTGTATGTTGTAAAAAGAGATAGAAGGCTCCAGCTATAGTTATTACCTTAAATAATGATTTTCTTAAACTTTAAAGTAAATTTTTAATGGTATGTTTTTATAATTTTCATATAAAGCCAGAATAATGGAATCTTTTTTTTTAAAGATGAAAGGCTATTGATTGTAAACTCTAAACTAATTTAACTGGCAGTCCTAACTCATACTCTAACCCTGATTATACCACAGCTTTGGCCCAGATTCTGGACATAGTATAAACCAGATATCAAAATATGACTCATTATCTGACGCCCCTAATTCTGGACGAGTCCACTGACTGATATTACTGCAAGACTTTCTTTATTTTGTATTCATGGTTTTATGATCTATGTGAAGATGTTATATTTAAGAAGTATTATTTGCGGTGAAGTTACCCTTTCAAACTTAACCGTTTGTGGGGCAAATGAAATAGAATTCACCTGTTTCTGTGATCTCAGTATATAAAGGGATAGTGTGGATAGCATTATCCCCAACCGCCTTTACTTTTCCTTGACATTTGCTAGGTACCCATCAGAGCTGAGTGAACTCAGTGAAG
Organism: Physella acuta; assembly: GCF_028476545.2. NCBI lineage: Eukaryota > Metazoa > Mollusca > Gastropoda > Physidae > Physella > Physella acuta. Next base: position 37,251 of record NW_026734008.1, on the reverse strand, counting down.
CCTTACGGACTAAAATCCTGGAACTCGAAACTTTCAGGTTAGCAGTCGCATGCTCCATCATTCGACCACCCCGCCCCATATATTGCGATAAAGTACACGCATATTTATGTCTGTCGATTTAATGATTATAAAGTGTTGTAATTGTGGGCAGACATTTTGTCTGTCAGTTTAGTAAGACAAAATTGTTGTTTATTTGGATGAAGTCACTTCAAACTAGAAGAGAAAAAAAAAGTAATCGATTCTGTTACGTGCTGGTGGTTTGTTATCTATTCGGTGATCGATACTTTTCAATCGCCATAAATGTACAAACAGGATTCGGTTCATTAAACACCCGGTATCGATTCTTATTGTTTCCTTCCTGTGGGAGGATGTGTGTGTGTGTGTGTGGGGGGGGGGGGACATCCACACGAACATCGCGTGAGGGAGGGTGTGAATGTGTGTGAGTGTTAGTGAGAGGTTTGTGAGAGTGTTAGTTTGTGTGTTTATGTGTGAGTGTGTATGTTCTTGTGTTCTTGTGTGTGGGTAAGTGAATATGTTTGTTCTTGTGTGAGTGTGTTAGTGTGTGTTTGTTTTTGTTTTTGTGTGAGTGTGTTAGTGTGTGTGTTCTTGTGTGAGTGTTTATACGTTTTGAGTGTGCTAGTGTGTGTGAATGCGCGAGTGAATGAGTGTGTGTATGTGTGAGTGTATATATGAGTGTATATATGTACACCGTGAGTGTGTAAAATCGTTTAAGTGTGAGTACATCGGTGAATATGTAAGTGTGTGTGTGTGTGTGACGGTGTGTGTGCGTGTGAGTGAGAGTATGAAAGTGATGAGGGAAACAATGTATGTACGCGTGAGTATGATTTCGAGTTTGTGTTCGAGAGATAGTGTGTTTGTTTGTTTATATTAATCAGACGAGGGAACATGCGAGGAAGTGTGTAGCTGTGTGTTGAACTGTGGGGAAGAGGAGTATGGGGAAGTTCAGATGACATGTATACAAAAATATATTATCAGAATGTATATCCCAGAGCAGTGCCTTTATGAGATCCCCTGTCAAGAGGTTTTTCGCAGAACAGTGCCATTTTGAGATCTGTTGTCAGAATTTTGTTCCATAGCAGTGCCATTTTGAGATCCGTTGAATGGAAACAAGACAATTATCGAGTGAGCAATTTTATACACTAATCTTATCAACCCCCAACCACCGCTCCCCCAGGGGCGGGGACGTGGGGAGGACGTCAGCACGTGCAGGCATCTATGTTGACGTCTGGCACTAATTCAGTGGGAATTATTCCGAAATATCCCAACATTTGCCCGAGCCACCAGCTACCACCATACCACCAACAGCTGTAACTACCACCATGCCGCCAACAGCTGTAACTACCACCATGTCGCCATGTAACTACCACCATGCCGCCATGTAACTACCACCATACCACCAACAGCTGTAACTACCACCATGCCGCCAACAGCTGTAACTACCACCATGTCGCCATGTAACTACCACCATGCCGCCATGTAACTACCACCATGTCGCCATGTAACTACCACCATGTCGCCATGTAACTACCACCATGCCGCCATGTAACTACCACCATGCCACCAACAGCTGTAACTACCACCATGCCGCCATGTAACTACCACCATGCCGCCATGTAACTACCACCATGTCGCCATGTAACTACCACCATGTCGCCATGTAACTACCACCATGTCGCCATGTAACTACCACCATGTCGCCATGTAACTACCACCATGTCGCCATGTAACTACCACCATGCCACCAACAGCTGTAACTACCACCATGTCGCCATGTAACTACCACCATGTCGCCATGTAACTACCACCATGTCGCCATGTAACTACCACCATGTCGCCATGTAACTACCACCATGCCACCAACAGCTGTAACTACCACCATGTCGCCATGTAACTACCACCATGCCGCCATGTAACTACCACCATGCCGCCATGTAACTACCACCATGCCACCAACAGCTGTAACTACCACCATGTCGCCATGTAACTACCACCATGTCGCCATGTAACTACCACCATGTCGCCATGTAACTACCACCATGTCGCCATGTAACTACCACCATGCCGCCATGTAACTACCACCATGCCGCCATGTAACTACCACCATGTCGCCATGTAACTACCACCATGCCGCCATGTAACTACCACCATGTCGCCATGTAACTACCACCATGCCACCAACAGCTGTAACTACCACCATGTCGCCATGTAACTACCACCATGTCGCCATGTAACTACCACCATGCCACCAACAGCTGTAACTACCACCATGCCGCCATGTAACTACCACCATGTCGCCATGTAACTACCACCATGTCACCAACAGCTGTAACTACCACCATGCCGCCATGTAACTACCACCATGCCGCCATGTAACTACCACCATGTCGCCATGTAACTACCACCATGTCGCCATGTAACTACCACCATGTCGCCATGTAACTACCACCATACCACCAACAGCTGTAACTACCACCATGTCGCCATGTAACTACCACCATGCCGCCATGTAACTACCACCATGCCGCCATGTAACTACCACCATGCCACCAACAGCTGTAACTACCACCATGTCGCTATGTAACTACCACCATGCCGCCATGTAACTACCACCATGCCACCAACAGCTGTAACTACCACCATGCCGCCATGTAACTACCACCATGCCGCCATGTAACTACCACCATGCCGCCATGTAACTACCACCATGTCGCCATGTAACTACCACCATGTCGCCATGTAACTACCACCATGTCGCCATGTAACTACCACCATGCCGCCATGTAACTACCACCATGCCACCAACAGCTGTAACTACCACCATGCCGCCATGTAACTACCACCATGCCGCCATGTAACTACCACCATGCCGCCATGTAACTACCACCATGTCGCCATGTAACTACCACCATGTCGCCATGTAACTACCACCATGTCGCCATGTAACTACCACCATGTCGCCATGTAACTACCACCATGCCACCAACAGCTGTAACTACCACCATGCCGCCATGTAACTACCACCATGCCGCCATGTAACTACCACCATGCCGCCATGTAACTACCACCATGTCGCCATGTAACTACCACCATGTCGCCATGTAACTACCACCATGTCGCCATGTAACTACCACCATGTCGCCATGTAACTACCACCATGCCGCCATGTAACTACCACCATGCCGCCATGTAACTACCACCATGCCACCAACAGCTGTAACTACCACCATGTCGCCATGTAACTACCACCATGTCGCCATGTAACTACCACCATGCCACCAACAGCTGTAACTACCACCATGCCGCCATGTAACTACCACCATGTCGCCATGTAACTACCACCATGTCACCAACAGCTGTAACTACCACCATGCCGCCATGTAACTACCACCATGCCGCCATGTAACTACCACCATGTCGCCATGTAACTACCACCATGTCGCCATGTAACTACCACCATGTCGCCATGTAACTACCACCATGTCGCCATGTAACTACCACCATGTCGCCATGTAACTACCACCATGCCACCAACAGCTGTAACTACCACCATGTCGCCATGTAACTACCACCATGTCGCCATGTAACTACCACCATACCACCAACAGCTGTAACTACCACCATGTCGCCATGTAACTACCACCATGCCGCCATGTAACTACCACCATGCCGCCATGTAACTACCACCATGCCACCAACAGCTGTAACTACCACCATGTCGCTATGTAACTACCACCATGCCGCCATGTAACTACCACCATGCCACCAACAGCTGTAACTACCACCATGCCGCCATGTAACTACCACCATGCCGCCATGTAACTACCACCATGCCGCCATGTAACTACCACCATGTCGCCATGTAACTACCACCATGTCGCCATGTAACTACCACCATGTCGCCATGTAACTACCACCATGCCGCCATGTAACTACCACCATGCCACCAACAGCTGTAACTACCACCATGCCGCCATGTAACTACCACCATGCCGCCATGTAACTACCACCATGCCGCCATGTAACTACCACCATGTCGCCATGTAACTACCACCATGTCGCCATGTAACTACCACCATGTCGCCATGTAACTACCACCATGTCGCCATGTAACTACCACCATGCCACCAACAGCTGTAACTACCACCATGCCGCCATGTAACTACCACCATGCCGCCATGTAACTACCACCATGCCGCCATGTAACTACCACCATGTCGCCATGTAACTACCACCATGTCGCCATGTAACTACCACCATGTCAGTAGTATATTAGGTCCCTTTTGGGTCGCATTTGGGATGCGCAAAGGTTATATAGCAAAATACTCGTGGCCGCAGGAACAACGACATATAGTAAAATACTCGGATCGGGATGCGCAAAGACATATAGTAAAATACTCCCACCACCTGGTGGTGGCGCAGGGTAGGGGGTGGGGGTGGTGTCGCAGCATGGGGTTTGTTTATTTGATTGTATGTATGTTTAATAGTAAACGGAGAGGGGTGGTTGAGGGGAGGGGTGAGTAATGATGGGTTTGAGGGTAGGGGTGTGCTAGTTGTACTTTGTGAATAACATCCATTAAAGATAACGATCAGCCACAGCTGTTACGTATCGACCCGCCCGCGAAGTTTTCACCGCTGCCCGTTTTAATGGGAATGTATTGATCGCAGCCGCTGGCCCATCACACCTAATTAAATTTTTGTTATGCCCACCGGGAGGTATGGTAATTAACGCAAAGCCAGCGTTAAGTGTGGGAACACCTGTTACCACGTTAATCGATTTTACCGATCGCTTTGTTAGCTCCGCGAAGCACGTAGGTCATTATGCAACAGCCGTTGTGCGACAGCTGGTGCTGTAATTAGGCCGTTCAACCGGATAAATGACCGCGAAAATTGTGTTCTAATCACTTCAACTTCGGACTTCAAATCAAGCGTCACCGCGACTTATCCAGCCTGCGACCTCTGTTGACTCCTGAGACTAAACCCACGCCAGCTTTACCAACCATCACATCCACCTAACCCTATACGGACCACATCTTTTGTGCGTGTTTATTCTATTAAAGGTAAGGTTAATATTACTTTTGTGTTAAGGGAGCTAACCCCATTAAAATCAAAACTTATTAAATAAGTAGTCACAGGTATTTACTTTTTGTATCATACATCGAGGTAAGGTTAATAGTACGTATTGTTTTAAGGTAGCTAACCCTATTAAAATACCTTTTAATTAATTATTTTACTTTTTAGTGTACATCGAGGTAAGGTGAATAGTACGTTTATTTTAAGGGAACTAACCCCATTAAAATACCCTTTAAATAAATATGTATCTAAATAAGTAGGCAACTGTATTCCTTTTTTTTAGTGTACAGTCGACTCATCGACACAACTGTTCCATCGACTGACCTATTGAGCTACCTACCCATCCCTGAGGCATCCACTGAACCAAAGATCCAACGACATCCAACTACACCACTTTGGATCTCCACATACAGTTAACTTCACGTTCAGCTTAGACGTGCAAACCCGTAGGTACGTTTCATTTTCAATTTAGTTTTAAGTCTGTATTTTATTTTATGTATTTTATTGTATGTAATTCTTTTTTATTCTTCAGCTACCGATCTACCCAGTCATCCAACTACTAGACACGTCGTCAATAATGGAAGCCGTCCAGTCTACCAGCCACCCAGCCATGACCCGTAACAAGTGTGACATATGCGAGCTGGTATTCAGCCGCAGAAACGATTTGACAAGGCATCATGACTCTGTACACGGACGACAAAGACATCCCTGCACAACATGCGGGAAAGTATTTACACTACTAAGTAATTTAACAAGACACTTTAAGAAAACACACACCAACCAAACATTACTAACCGACACCCCATCAGCAACTGAGAGACAAACCCTCCAACCCCCAACAGCGACTCAAACAGACAGTACCATTAATTCACACACCGATATTTTTCCTGTAGACGGACTTAGGGGAGATGCGTTAGACCTACATTTAGAGGACATAAACGACATTGACTTACCATTAGACGAAATTGACACCCTTTATAACCTAAACAGAGAATTGCAAACCATATACCTTGACAATTGGGATGCCATACAGACACACGGTAATACTGGTAAACATTTATCCACATTCAATTTTTTTCACAACCCATTAGACACTACACCCATAGACTGGAATTCAAAACTTATAGATACAATTTTTACTCCACAAACTAAACGATTCAAAATCAACTACAGCCATCACACCATATTAAAACACAAAGAAACAGGGGAATATAGGTTCTTTCATTCGAGTAATAATAATGCATGCGTCCTTGAGCTACCTAAATTAATTCACAATAGACAAGATTTTAAAGAATTTTTAGATCACTTAAACAATGCGGACATACTTAACTACGCACAACATACTAGGCCGAATACAAAATACATGGTCGAGGTCATACCAGCCACCACCTTTTTTCTCTATCACCTCAACGAATATCCCCTAGAATGACTTCTCACATACATCCAATACAGAAACTCACTTTCAACTTTTACATTAAAAGTCAAGTACACGCAGACAATGTGACAACATCTCCCCTAGACATATAAGACCTTTTAGTTTAGCAACCGTGACTTTAACAAGACTTTACTGTAAATATGTAAATAAGACAGAACCATGACCGAATGCTGATGGGGTTGTTTTTTATTCAATAAAAACTTATGATATAAACGGTCTTGTTGATGTGTGTTATTGTTTTGTTACTTGTCCCTGCAAATTATGTAACTCGGTATCCTGTATAAGATGTATGACTGGAAGCAAAATCAACCATTTAAAACGATGGATCCGAGATGGAAACATCCCTTTACCGCTCTGATCGCTGGGCCAACTGGGAGTGGTAAAACAGTATTTGTCAAAACCTTTTTATCCCAGGTGTCAGAGATGATGGATCCGGCACCCGAGGAAATTTATTACTGTTACGGGGAGTGGCAACCTTTGTTTGATACCATAAAGAACGTTCAGTTTGTGGAAGGTCTTCCTGACTTAGAAAATGGATCAATGGGGGATGGAAAACGTCGACGTCTAGTCGTCATCGATGATTTGATGGCGGAAACAGATGAGCGAATTACAAAATTGTTTACGAAAGGGAGTCACCATCGTAATATTAGTGTCATGTATATTGTCCAAAACCTATTCGGGAAAAATAAAGAACAAAGAACCATCAGTCTCAATTCGCATTACATAGTGTTGTTCAAGAACCCTAGAGACGGTTCACAAATTACAAATTTGGCAAAACAAATGTATCCCGGTCGCGTTTCGTATGTCCAGGAAAGTTTTAAGGACGCAACATCGGTCCCTCATGGTTATTTGTTGATCGACCTTCGACAGGAAACACCGGATAATCTGAGATTACGCAGTAGTATCTTTTCTTACGAGCAGCAAGTCGTTTACGTCCCGAAATAAAAGCAGCCATGTCTGAGTCGGTAAAACAACAAGGTGAGATGTTAAGGTTTTTGGCTCGGGCCAAACCACCCGCCGTGAAAGCCGTTGTCGAAAATGCTACCCCACAACTCGTAAAAACGTTATGCGAGTGCTGTCACAATGTCTTAAAAGGCAACGTTCCCCTCACGCCCGGTCAGAAGAGACGTTTGCGTCGTCACAAAGTGAACTTGAGACAACTTACCAAAAAGTCATTGACCGTCAAAAGACGAAAGCAAATTTTGCAGACCGGTGGTTTCCTAGGTGCTTTACTCGGACCAGTTCTCGGTGTGCTTAAAGGTGTCTTGGGATTTTAAAGATGGCCAGGAAAATGCTTTTAATGGATCCTCGAATATTAGAGTCTATGCAACAAAAAGCATATGTACCACCTGATACACTCAACGATAGTCTACGCCTTTTGGATATGCAAATGGAACATATCTTAAATAGGGAAGATTTGTCACCACACGACAAAGTGAGACAATATCAAAAGACACTACAGCTCTACACGACGCGACTTAGCGATTATAGAAACAAGTCCCTAGGATTAGTCGATGTGAAACCATCCACCGTGAATACCCCAACGACCGAGGTTGAAAAACCACAAGAAAACATAACCGAACCTAAAAAAGAAACGATAGACATAACAGAATCTGAAACTAAAACGAAATCCGGCTCGCCTGACTCTGATATTCGCCCCTCGAAGAAAACGAAGACACACGTAGAAAAAACACCACCATCGAAACGTACCAGAAGTAAGAAAACTAAAACAAGCACTACCAAATGGGACGCGTGGGAAAAAACCAAACACTAAAAAGACATTACTATGATCCTAGTAGACCAGGTGCCTACGGCGGCGTGTTTAAGCACCCTGAAATTGGAACTAAGAAAATTAAAGAATGGTTAAGTCATCAGGATACCTACACGTTACATAAACCTCTTCGGCGACGCTTTCAGAGGCGCGCCACCATCACCGGTGGGATAAATCACCAGTTTCAAGCGGATCTTATAGATATGCGCATGTTACGAAAGTACAATGGTGGTGCTTCTTACCTAGTGACCTGCATCGATGTGTTTAGCAAATTCGCCTGGGCGATTCCGATAAAGAAAAAAACGGGTAAGGCTCTAGCGGAGGCCGTACGTAAAATATTTACTACTAGAAAACCTATAAATTTTCAAACAGACAAAGGTAGTGAATTTGTCAACAAGACATTTTTAAAATTTCTTAAAGATGAAGGCGTTCATTTCTTTACCACTGAGAATGAAGATATTAAGGCGGCTATAGTTGAGAGATTCAATCGAACATTAAAAGAAAAAATGTGGCGGTACTTTACAAAAACAAATCGTCTTCGTTACATTGATGTCGTAGACGACTTGATCACCAACTATAACCACTCGTACCATAGGAGTATTCGTATGGCCCCTGTGAATGTTAATTTGTCTAATCAAGAAAGGGTCTGGAATACTTTATACGAACATGGGGACATTACTTATCGAAAAGTATTTAACGAAGGTGAGCGTGTACGGATCGGCCAAAGCCGAAACACGTTTAAAAAGGGTTATACCCCGTCGTGGACGGAAGAACTGTTTACGGTGAGCCGCGTGAACGCGACAACGCCTGTAACATACGTCTTGAAAGATGATTCAGGTGAAGAAGTGAAAGGTTCGTTTTACAAAGAGGAGCTTCAGAAAGTGGGGGACAAAAAAGTGTACCGCGTCGAACAAATTATACAAGAAAGAAAGGGTGTCGGTGGTAAAGAGTATTTAGTCAAGTGGTTCGGTTATAACCCTTCATTCAACAGTTGGATTTCAGCTAGAGACATTTCGAAATATAAAGACTAAGGATGGAGGAAACGGTAAAAAGCCTAAGTCTGGATGACCCCGTGTTGGAAGAAACGCTCACACCGTTCGGTGGGATCGAGGTGAGACCTAGATCCACCACGTCTTCTATCGGTTCAACCATTTCGAGTTGGTTCGGTAGACTAAGGACACGACCGGAAATCGTTTTCATCTCTCAAATGTTGGTTATATTTGTCGTCATTGCTTTTTCACTATTTAATCTGACGCGTGGAACGGTCGACGACAAAGAGGGAAAACTCTGGGTCGTGTTGTTATCCAGCTGTCTCGGATATATTTTACCTAACCCAACCATTGCAAGGACCAAAATTTTACAATGAGTTTTTATGTGACCCTGCCTAGCAATACATCACCGAATGTTTTTCCAGACAACGAGGCTGGGCATTTTTTCGTCAAATTACCACAGACTATCGATGTGAGTTTACACTACGAAGTTGGTCTGGTCGAGATTCAAATGCCGAACGCGTTTTGTATGCTTAGAGAACATCAAATTTGGCTCCAGTATCATTCCAGTACGGAAGGTGAAGACGTTAACCTTTTCATATATGGAGTACGACAGACCAAAAATAATTACATAGACCCGCTTGTTAACGCTATTAAAAAACTAATAAAAAGAGATATTGATGAACAAAAAGTGGAAGTTATAATTTCAAACTGTAACAAGGGATTTAAGAAAGTTGTCGTAAAAGTAATTGCGGCTGGAATAGAAAGTACCATCCGTGACAGGTTGACAGGCTATTTACATATTCCTGGTAGAGTTAGGGAGAAACATCTCCCTGAAGACGAAGTAAAAACGGTATTCGTCTATTGTGACCTCGTAAAAACGAGACCGGTTGGTGATGTCATGGTCCCTTTGCTTCGAACCGTACCGATCGTTGAGAAGAACCCAAGTTCCGTTTTTCGTATTTACGACAAACCACACTACATCCCCCTGAACCGCTTTTCATTCGACACTGTGGAAATACTTTTATGCGATGACTTGGGACAAACGCTCTCATTCACAAGTGGAACGTCGGTGTTGACACTCCATTTTAGAACACGTAAACATTTCGATCTCGAATAACTCACACCATGGTGAAACACACACTTTTACATCGAAACCCTAAATTGTACGAGGATTTTTACTGTAACCAGTACGGTGATGGTTTACCCGTTTTTATCGGTGGACGAAATCAGAGAGGACACGGTATTGGTAGTTTCTTTAGTGGTCTAGGTCGAATGGTCCTCCCTTGGATAAAGACGGGAGGTAAGGCTTTACTCAGAGAAGGAGTTAGTACCGGGTTGCAAGTTGCAAACGACGCATTAGCGGGAAGAGACGTTGGAGAATCGTTTAAAGAACACGCCAAGGAAGCCGGACATCGTTTATTGCAAGGCGCCGTTGATCACCTAGGACAAAACCAATCAGGAAGCGGGTTGAGAAGAAAGCGGGGGTTCTCGAGACCACCGGGTGAACCCTTCGAACAACAGATAAAACTAACACGCAGACCAAACCACAAACATTCGAAGACGTGTGTTAAGAAGAAGCATCCCAAGTATTCAGATATATTTGCTTAACCATGGCTCTTATTCACCCGAGTTCCTGTGAGTGCTTACATTCTGGATTGGATTTATTTAGTACACCCCCGACACAAACTGCCGTCGAGGAGGGTCAATTTGTTGAAATACATCCCTTGGCGTCCTTGGCACAAGGTGCACCTATAGAATTTGCCATTTCTGGCAACAGTGAAGACTATCTCGATTTGTTTAATACTTATTTACACGTGCGCGCTAAAGTAACCTTATCGAATGGTGATTCAATACCACCGGATGTTGATGTCGCACCCGTCAATTATTTTTTGCACAGTTTATTTTCACAAGTGGATATTTCTCTAAACGATACGCTAATTACTGCTAGTGAGAACACCTATCCGTATCGCGCCTATCTGGAAGCTACGTTAAATCACGGGGAAGAGGCCAAGAATGGGTCTCTATCGGCCGCTCTTTATGCGAGGGACTTAGCCTGTTATTTCGAGGAATTCAAAGATGACAATAATGAAGGGTATAGGATTCGCCGCACCACCGCTGCTGAAAGTCATGAGATCGATATGATGGGACGTATACACTCTGACATTTTCGCTCAAGATCGGTATATGCTGAATGGTGTTGACATTAAAATTAAACTTACACCCGCAAAAGACAGTTTCACTCTCTTGACAGCAGAACCAAACAAGGGATATAAAGCGGTTATAACGTACGCAACATTGGTGGTTAGAAAAGCCAGACTTAACCCCGCCATTTCTATCGCACACGAAAAGGCTTTAACGACAACAAATGCAAAATACCCTTTTAAACGCGTTGTAATAAAAACCTTTGCTATACCGAAAGGTATGTTAAGTCACAACCAAGACAATTTGTATATGAGTCAAACACCGACCCGTTTAGTGATCGGTCTAGTCGCCTCTACCGCCTTTAATGGAAGTTACACGAAAAACCCCTTCAATTTTCAACATTTTCACTTGACGTATTTAAATGTAAGCGTTGATGGTCGCTCGTTATCGGGAAAACCACTGGTCATGGACTTTGATAAGAAACAAGCCATTAGAGCGTTTTTCAATAGTAACCTCGCTCTTGGTATGGTTGGAAAAGATGCTGGTAATGGGATAGATTATAAAAACTTTAAGAACGGGTATACCCTGTTTGCTTTTGATTTAAGCCCTAGTCTTTTGGATGGTGAACAATTTGAATTGGCTAAATCCGGACCTGTTTCTATTGAACTTAAATTTTCACAAGTTACAGCTGACCCGATTCAAGTTATTGTGTATGCTGAACTTGATTCGGTGTTAGAAATTTCGAAAACGAGGCAAGTGCTGACAGATTACACCGCCTAACTTGGCCTATAAAAGAAAATGAACACAAGAGAACTACAAAGTATACTGGCCGCGGACTTATTTGTGCAACGCACAACTCTCTTTGCCGTTTTAGCGTGCGATCAGTTACCCGCGCGTCTCGATAGAACGAAGCAAGCGGCATTCATTATCAATCTAGATTCGTCCTCGGAGGCAGGGAGTCATTGGGTTGGTCTATTTTTCAACGGACTATCGCAATTTACTTATTTCGATAGTTTTGGTTTACCACCTCGGGAGCGGGCCATTTTGTCTTTTATAAAAAATAATTCAAACAGACCACTCGTTTACAATTCAAGAGTGTTACAAGATATTCTAACCAACAGTTGTGGGCTATATGCAGCCTATTTTGTTTTGAAGAAAGCTCGAGGTGCAAATTTAAAAGTTATATTACAACCCTTTTCGGCGTCAGCGAGTCGTCAATATATTAACGATCGTATTATAACACGTTTAACACTTCAAATTATTGGAACTAATTATAAAAGCTTATTTCAAGATGTCTAATGAGGATTGGATACTTGTGGCCAGAGGTAACAATAAAGTGACTGAAATACGAACGATGAATCACACCGGATTTAAATTGGCGATTGTTAGCCAATTCATGAACAAAAACACTTTAAATCTTAGAGAGCTTATAGATGGGACCGATCTTAATTTTCCTACAAATTCTGGTGTTAGTATGAGTCGCGTCTGCTTTGAGCGCCTATTAAGTTTACAGGATGAAATTTTAAAAGCCTTTGATGAATTGGAAAAACGTTAATAAACAAATAAAATATAAGAAGACTTTTGTTCTAATTTAGTGTGTGTGTGTGTGTGTATACGTGTAGCATACGCGTACTAGAAAACCAACAAGGTAATGTCCGGTTGGTCAACCTAATTACACCACCAGCTGTCGCACAACAGCTGTTGCATAATGACCTACGTGCTTCGCGGAGCTAACAAAGCGATCGGTAAAATCGATTAACGTGGTAACAGGTGTTCCCACACTTAACGCTGGCTTTGCGTTAATTACCATACCCCCTGGTGGGCATAACAAAAATTTAATTAGGTGTGATGGGCCAGCGGCTGCGATCAATACATTCCCATTAAAACGGGCAGCGGTGAAAACTTCGCGGGCGGGTCGATACGTAACAGCTGTGGCTGATCGTTATCTTTAATGGATGTTATTCACAAAGTACAACTAGCACACCCCTACCCTCAAACCCATCATTACTCACCCCTCCCCTCAACCACCCCTCTCCGTTTACTATTAAACATACATACAATCAAATAAACAAACCCCATGCTGCGACACCACCCCCACCCCCTACCCTGCGCCACCACCAGGTGGTGGGAGTATTTTACTATATGTCTTTGCGCATCCCGATCCGAGTATTTTACTATATGTCGTTGTTCCTGCGGCCACGAGTATTTTGCTATATAACCTTTGCGCATCCCAAATACTACCCAAAAGTGACCTAATATACTACTCATGTCGCCATGTAACTACCACCATGTCGCCATGTAACTACCACCATGTCGCCATGTAACTACCACCATGTCGCCATGTAACTACCACCATGTCGCCATGTAACTACCACCATGCCGCCATGTAACTACCACCATGTCGCCATGTAACTACCACCATGTCGCCATGTAACTACCACCATGTCGCCATGTAACTACCACCATGTCGCCATGTAACTACCACCATGCCACCAACAGCTGTAACTACCACCATGCCGCCATGTAACTACCACCATGTCGCCATGTAACTACCACCATGTCGCCATGTAACTACCACCATGTCGCCATGTAACTACCACCATGTCGCCATGTAACTACCACCATGCCACCAACAGCTGTAACTACCACCATGCCGCCATGTAACTACCACCATGTCGCCATGTAACTACCACCATGTCGCCATGTAACTACCACCATGTCGCCATGTAACTACCACCATGTCGCCATGTAACTACCACCATGCCACCAACAGCTGTAACTACCACCATGCCGCCATGTAACTACCACCATGTCGCCATGTAACTACCACCATGTCACCAACAGCTGTAACTACCACCATGCCGCCATGTAACTACCACCATGTCGCCATGTAACTACCACCATGTCGCCATGTAACTACCACCATGCCACCAACAGCTGTAACTACCACCATGCCACCATGTAACTACCACCATGCCGCCATGTAACTACCACCATGTCGCCATGTAACTACCACCATGCCGCCATGTAACTACCACCATGCCACCAACAGCTGTAACTACCACCATGCCGCCATGTAACTACCACCATGTCGCCATGTAACTACCACCATGTCGCCATGTAACTACCACCATGTCGCCATGTAACTACCACCATGTCGCCATGTAACTACCACCATGCCACCAACAGCTGTAACTACCACCATGCCGCCATGTAACTACCACCATGTCGCCATGTAACTACCACCATGTCGCCATGTAACTACCACCATGTCGCCATGTAACTACCACCATGCCACCAACAGCTGTAACTACCACCATGCCGCCATGTAACTACCACCATGTCGCCATGTAACTACCACCATGTCACCAACAGCTGTAACTACCACCATGCCGCCATGTAACTACCACCATGTCGCCATGTAACTACCACCATGTCGCCATGTAACTACCACCATGCCACCAACAGCTGTAACTACCACCATGCCGCCATGTAACTACCACCATGCCGCCATGTAACTACCACCATGTCGCCATGTAACTACCACCATGCCGCCATGTAACTACCACCATGTCGCCATGTAACTACCACCATGCCGCCATGTAACTACCACCATGTCGCCATGTAACTACCACCATGTCGCCATGTAACTACCACCATGTCGCCATGTAACTACCACCATGCCGCCATGTAACTACCACCATGTCGCCATGTAACTACCACCATGCCGCCATGTAACTACCACCATGTCACCAACAGCTGTAACTACCACCATGCCGCCATGTAACTACCACCATGCCGCCATGTAACTACCACCATGCCGCCATGTAACTACCACCATGCCGCCATGTAACTACCACCATGTCACCAACAGCTGTAACTACCACCATGTCGCCATGTAACTACCACCATGCCGCCATGTAACTACCACCATGTCGCCATGTAACTACCACCATGCCACCAACAGCTGTAACTACCACCATGCCGCCATGTAACTACCACCATGTCGCCATGTAACTACCACCATGTCACCAACAGCTGTAACTACCACCATGTCGCCATGTAACTACCACCATGTCGCCATGTAACTACCACCATGTCACCAACAGCTGTAACTACCACCATGCCGCCATGTAACTACCACCATGTCGCCATGTAACTACCACCATGCCGCCATGTAACTACCACCATGCCACCAACAGCTGTAACTACCACCATGCCGCCAACAGCTGTAACTACCACCATGCCGCCATGTAACTACCACCATGTCACCATCAGCTGTAACTAACACCATGCCGCCATATTGGCAACTAAAATCTTTACGAGGTACGACGTCATACACACCGTGTTCACCCAACCGTATCATTTTAACTTCAATATATCGCCAGTTACACCCCCACCCCCGCTAGCTATATTGACATCTTATTGGCATCACAGCATGTCTGTCTGTCTGTCTGTGTGTGTGTGTGTGTGTGTGTGTGATCGTAGTCGAATCTCATAACTCACTTTTGATTAATTTCCAACTTTTTAAAAACTTATGTTTTCGTTCCCGATGACAAGGCAGAAATATCTCATTTTTAGTGTAATTATTTAATTGAAAAGAGAAAAAAAAATATTTAAAGACAATCAATCTGATAAAAGTTTGTTCATGAGCAGCGTCTACTTTTTTTTTTTTACATGAGACAAAGTACGTTGGGGGCAGATAAAAGGGCATTGTCGTGGCATCGAGGTGAGGCATTGACGTGCTCTTGTGGTGATGTGGCCTTTAAGTGACGTCAGCAATGACGTGCCCTTTCGGTGACGTCAGTATAGACGTGACCTTGACGTGACTCTCCGAGAGGAGAGTTTCGCCGTTATAAATCTATATATATAATTCTCTTCTGGGAGACGCTAGAAAACAAGCTGTAAGCGAGCTCCCTACCACCCCCACCCCTACATGGTCTGGTGAATTGTGGTTCACTCTAAATGTTTACAAGTAGAGCCGGGTTTAGTGACGACTATTAGGGGCAGATAATTTAGTTTGGAACGATTTTAAACGTAGGGGGGGGGAGTAACTAAGTGGAGTTTACCGTAACGGAGGGGGGGAGGAGGGTCGGGGGGTTATCGTCCTTAACAAGCTACTTATAGTATTTTAAAGAAATATTTTCAGTGGCAGCGTTGGTACTGTCGAATTCACAAATTATGAATTACTGAAAAGTAGAAAAAACAATAACTAAATAGCGGCGTATGATATGCCGCGGGTCGGCTCGTAAATAATTAAATCATGACCAACATTATAATATGACTATTATTATTGATGAACTCTACTTCAACTGCCCCATGTGTCATGGGCACGAACGGGATTAAGAAGAGAAGAAAATTATTTTTATTATTTGGTACAAAAAAACAAACAGTAGTTTATGGAAACTCTTTACAGGACATAACCATTGGCACAAGCTCCAAGCGAAAAAAAAGACTTGAGGCTACAACTGGACATTCCCGAAGAATCGGATTTTCCCGAAATGTGACGACCGTCGTAAACGCCCCAATAACAAGGCCAATAGCGCCACGCACGGCGCCCTAAGGGGGAATAACTCGCCCTGCGGCTGTCTGGCGGATAATCCAATCACCCGTGCCGTAATTAAAAAGTCTGCACCGATGAGAACAATTCCAAGGGGAGAGAAGCAAGACACGACATCCGTGAAGGGAGACAATCACAGACAACGGAGTTATCGTTCCTTTGCCTTCTGTTTTGGGTAACACCAGTGCATATGTGAGTTCTCTACGGTACGATTGCCGTATTGCATGACAATGGGCGACCCAACACCCAAGACCAAGAAACTAGAAACCAAATTTAAAAAAAAAAATGTTTCGACCCAAGGTCTTCATCATTAGGTCTGCGTAGTTTGGTTATATCGGTTATAACAGAAAATAATTTCTCTACATTTTTTTTTTTTGCTTTTTGTTTTAAATCAGTTTTGACTTATCCTAAATTTTTTGGGGGAGCGGGAGGGGGGGGGGGGGTATTTTCCACATTAAAAAATAATCGTCTGCCTCTGCCACTAACGGTTGCATCTGCCACTAACGGCTATATCTGCCACTAAGAGTTGTATTTGCCACTAACAGTCTGCCTCTGCCTCTAACAGTTGTATCCGCCAGTAACAATTGTATATGCTACTAACGGCTGTATCTGCCACTGACGGCTGTATCTGCCACTGGCGGTTGTATCTGCAACTAATGTCGTCAAGCAAATTGTTATATATATATATATATATATATATATATATATATATATATATATATATATATATATATATATATATATATATTATTTTTAATATTTTAAAAATATAGATTTTTTTTAACATTTAAACTTTTATTTTTTTAAAAACGATAATTCCTTATATTTTTTAAAAGTAACTATTGGTCATGACAATTTGACTAATCATACAGTAACTTAAAATAAAAATGTTCATATTAAGATGAAAGATCCAAAGATGAGAGCTCAGTAAACTACAAATTTAGGGTCAGAATTGGAAAACCAAATGAAATGTTCACATTAATGAATTTTACAGAATGATAGATGACATGGGATGATAGTAATAGACAAAATGCTCAGCACAAACCGTATGGGGCAGTCGAATAAAGAACTTTCATGTCTTTAAGCGTTAACTGCTGTTTTAAATTTCCTTGCTGAAGTCTTTACATCATCATTAACCATAATTAAATACCATAATTAAAAACATAATTAACATGTAATAAAAAAATGTCCCTGCTGGCTTGGAAGTGAGAAAATCTTTACACTGTACAACACATTTTCCCAGTTTAATCAACAACGGGGCTGGTAAGTAGGTCACCAACCAGTTCGACGGCTCAATAAAAGCTGCATAATCCATAGAGCTGGTTGGTGACCTACTTACCAGCCCTATTTAACTTCCATTCCAATGTCATTTAGTGTTGCAGGCTCTCTTCTACCATGTCCGAGACAAGCAACCACCCGTCTGTTGTTGAAAAACATCGATTGAATCTCTATCTTCCATTTCCAGCATAGCTGAAGTGTCCGCATTATGTATAGGATTTCCATCAAATCTAAACCCTAGAGCTCCTGTTTGTATTCCAGCTCCATTGCAATAAGCGCCCATTAACTTTCGTAGTGGTGTGTTCTTCTTAATTTTAAAATGGACTACACTACCATCTTGACCAGTTACTTTTAGATTAATGTGTTCACTTTCTTTGTTGGTCTTCCATTCTTTCTGTCTCACTTTCTCCGCTTAAGCTCAATGTAAAAGGTTAAAAAAAAGATATTGTTTTTTTTTTTCCACACAAAGACGTTTATAATCTGACGATTCTTCTTCAATTCAAAAAAAAAAAAAGATCTAGATATCTAGTAGAATATCAACAGTTTTTCAAATGTCCAGCACCCATCAGCAAATAAAGTTATCTATTATCTATAAATTGCAAATGGAATATTTAAACAGCCAAAGTTTTTAGTAAATTTAATCTGGAAACAAATAGTATTTATAAATTATATAATGTTTTATAGAATAGAAAATAATCATGTAAAAAATTTAAAAATTGAAGTTAAGTTAATATTTGCATATGATCCCCATTTTTCAGTGTATGACTGTTGAATGTTTTTATTTATAGATCTTAGTTGTAAGTTATTTCCCTTAGATATTTTGTATTAATTTTTTATATCTATCTTACATGTAATAATGTCTACCTTTAAATTATTATAGGTTACTGCTAATATTATAACAATTAGTCAATATTTATAATATAGCTTTTGCTTACACACATATGTAATACTGTAGTTAAAAATCCGGTACAAACACAAAAGTCGATCTTTACCATGTGTGTATTATACGTTTCTATTGTTTTTTCTAAAGTTCAGGCTTCCAATTATTTTGTTGACGGCATAAATGGATGCTCCTTTCCAAGTTTGTTTAGCTTAAATAAAATTCATCATTTGGAATTCGTGCTTAATGAATCAACCTCGATAGAATAGTTGAAGTAGAGTTAATCTGTTTTCTTGGTCTCGCTGTATGAAAGATTTAATCAGTGTGGTACCAAAACAGTAAACACCACCCAACTCTAGTCAGGGAACTTATTAGAGCTGGGTGGACTCCGGTGACGGACTACGGACGTCTGAGCCTAGGAATCGAACTCGAGATATTCGGGTTGGTTGTCGTGAGTTCTAACACCAGACTAGTCTGGTTGATGTGGTGGTTTGGTCAGGTAGGATGATGTAAGTCTGGTTGTTGTGGTGGTGGGATGGTGTTAATGTGGGTGTTGTGGTGGTGGGATGGTGCTAGTCTGGGTGTTGTGGTGGTGGGGTGGTGTTAGTGTGGGTGTTGTGGTGGTGGGGTGGTGTTAGTCTGGTTTTTGTGGTGGTGGGGTGGTGTTAGTCTGGGTGTTGTGGTGGTGGGGTGGTGTTAGTCTGGGTGTTGTGGCGGTGGGATGGTGCTAATCTCGGTGTTGTGGTGGTGGGGTGGTGTTAGTCTGGGTGTTGTGGTGGTGGGATGGCGTGAGTCTGTGTGTTGTGGTGGTGGTGGGGTGGTGTTAGTCTGGGTGTTGTGGTGGTGGGGTGGTGCTAGTCTAGTTGTTGTGGTGGTGGGGTGGTGCTATTCTAGTTGGTGTGGTAGTGGGATGGTGCTAGTCTAATTGTTGTGGTGGTGGGGTGGTGTAGTCTGGTTGTTGTGGTGGTTTAGTCATGTGAGAGGACGCGAGTCTGGGTGTTGTGGTGGTTTAGTGATGGGGAGGGGGAGGTTGTTGTTATCGATTAGCACCCAGGGGGCATTTGGAACAAGAAACATCGATTGTATTGATACGCACTCCCAATCCCTCTCAGACACCCCCGCCCCACCCCCGCCCCACCTACGCCCCACCCACTGACCTACATCCCTGACATGAGACCTACCATCAAGACATGTCATTGCTGTTATTATCTGTCATCTCTCAATGCCACCTGTCATTTAGCCAATCAAAGTCAAGAAAACATGTTTACCCCTCGCGCTGAGCAATACTCCGGGATAAATTGATACCATTAAAACAACTGTACAATTACTGTCAACATTACATATCAAGTAACATTCTTACATTCAATGACACATTTTCTGACGCACAATTCTAAATGTATTTAACTGTTAGTGGTAAGGGTCGTCCTTAAATAACGTTACACAGTTAGTTGGGTGCACGGTTTCCAAATTTCGTGACATTGAACATATTATTTTGTATTTTAGGCATATGAATTATCACAAAGAGATATTTAAAAAAAAATAATTTGTAGATTGGAAATTCGTCTATTTAGGGAAAGTGGGGGAGGGGGTGGCTTTATGTTTCTTTGTGTTATCTTATAGTATAAGCAGAAGCAATCTAAATCCTTGAAATTATGAAAAAGAAAGAAATACATATTTTTTTATATAATCTATAGTTTATATGCAGGCTTTCTTAATATTCTTAATTTTGACATTGAGAAATGGGATTTCCTCCAACTCTATCAAATATAATGTGTTAACAAGTTATGTCATATGGCCCGTTGACTCAGACTTCAGTCTAGATTTTTTTTCTTTAATGATTTGCTTCCATAGCTTTTATCCACCCAAACACAATCTTGGTTGATTTTGAAGTTTTCTCTCCTGGAAAATTTGATGTCACCGGCTCGGGTCTCGTCTACCTGGGGTTCGAACCCCGGACTTTTGGAGTTAGCAACCATAATCTCTCCCACCCGATGATGACGTCTCCTTGTGCAAGCTTTGACAGGTTAGAATTTAACCGGTTAAACGAGCACCTTGTTAACTTGAAGTACTCCAGCCTCTCGGTAGCTATAACTATCGATTTCAACCCTAGGAAATTTTTGAACGTTTAACTTTTGTCCAACTCGGTATTGTGGGTTAGCGTTAAACACCGTTAACCCACTTGCCGGGAGACGCGACGTCTTGACATATCGAAAAACAAATCGAAGTCTGTAGATCGATACTCCCCCTTCTGTTCGTGATTTCCGTAAATTGTTGTGTCGGAGGTTATTCAATGGTTTTGTTTTCTCGAAGGTCAGTGCCTACGCAGTCAAGTAAACACAGGACGTAGTGTGTACCCAGTTGTATGGAAATCTAAATGTTATGTACCCATTTGAACCTGATGTAGATGAAGTAGAGTGCACCTGTTTCAGTGACTTCGGCATATGCATGGGAACATTTTGATCAGCACAATGACCAGGTGAATATATTATTCTACCGTGAGTCAGGTAGGGGGTCTACCCTCAGAGGTGGGTGGACCCAGGAACGTCATTTTTGTCTCGAGCCCGGGATCCAAACGCAATACTCTCAAATTGGTAGGCGTATGCCATACCATCCGACCACGCCGTTCCATCCGGACGTTTGGTCAAACAAATATTCCCTCACGTGTCGGGGTCATGTGGAATTTATTCAGTCAAATCTGCTTTCTTTTTGGTGACCTGCCTTCAGTCATGTCAATCTTTCTCTGTCATATCCAGTTTCTCAAAGACATACTAGCCACCCCACAGTCTGTTGACCTGTCCTCTGGAAAATCAATTTTTCTCAAAGCAGATTTCCTCAGCTAAATCAACTTTCCCTGAGTAAAAAAAAAACAACTTAATTTAATAATAAAACTGTTGGAAAATACTAAATATTTCAACATAATAGTAAAAACCTTGAACTCTTTTTTTCTCAAAACTATGAAATTACACTTTTAATTTTTTAAACAACCCAGGAATTAGTGGAAAAAGTACTTAACTATGAAATTACACTTAAGTACTTTTTCTAGTGAGTCCTTGGTTGTTTAAAAAATTAAGTTGTACTTTATTCATATGTAAAAGTTCATAGTGTTTGTCCGATTCGTAGCATCGTACTTCAAGTCAAGTAATTAGCGAATCAGTCAGGCAGGAAATAGAATAATGACCAAACAATCGCCTCAGCGATCTTTGGTTAATTTGGTTAATTAATTATTTATTGTTTTAACTGTGTTGTGTGGGATGGGTAGCGTGTGGTGGTGACGGTTGGGTGGATGAATGGAGGGGAGGGGGATGGGTGTGGTGTGGTGGTGAGGGTTTGGGTGGGGGAGTGGAGGGGAGGGGGATGGGTAGAGTGTGGTTGTGAGGGTTTGGGTGGGGGAGTGGAGTGGAGGGGAAGGGAATGGGTGTAAGGGTGGAGGGGGGATGGGTAGCGTGTGGTGGTAAGGGTTGGGTGGAGGAGTGGAGGGGGGGGGTGAGTGTAGGAGTGGTAGTGGGGGTTCTAGTTGGGGGGTAGAGAGAGGGTGGGTTTTAATGTTGGAGGTGGAGTGTTGGGTGCATTTCGGAAGGGTGTGTGTAGGTGGACTGAGGCTACGTGGTATATTTCAGGGTACCGGTGCCACTTCATCAGGATTTATCGTGTGTTACGCCACATGAGAGATATCATAATGCTAATTTAATGTCTAGTGTTAACACAAGACTTTATCTATATCTGTCTAATGGAATTTGTTGGTCCAACTAACGTATCTTACCATCTCAAAAGTTAGATTGACATAACGCTCGCCAAAAATGCCCGACACTCAACTCAAATACCTTGAGACTTAAATAAATTTCATATTCAACTCTTTCTGAGGAATAGTTGAGATCAGAGTATCTTCCAGGCATCACTTCGGGAGGAGGGGGAAGGGGGCTGAAATAGAATTTATATAGAAAAATACATATTTTTATCAGTGTCCCCCCCTCCCCCGGCAAATTAAGTACGTACCCCCCCCCCCCTCGAAAATATCAAGTGACCCCCCGGAGAAAAAAGTGGAAGCAACACTGGTTGAGATGCCCAACTTTGTTTTGAGAAATACCTCACATGCCTAACTCTAACTAACAAAAACGTGAACTACCAACTACCAACTCCTCGAGAAATGCCTGACTCAACTCTTACTACAAATACCTGATATATCGCACAACACATGACGTCATAAACACCCACGCATGTAACGTTAAACACACGTGCTCCAACCTGATCACGTGTCTCCCGTATTCACATTAACTTAACAACGTCTTACCTCTCCACACAAAGCCTCTTACTGGACCTACAAGCTTGAGACCTACAGGACAATATCAATATAAGGCCACGTCTCTGGTGAAGTCACATTAGTCAAATCGATGAAGCGATCAACTCCCTCGAGGTCAATTCATATTGGACACAGTGGGACAACATCCGGTAGTGGCAAGTGTAATCTTCTTACGCATGCGCAAAATCATTTTAATTTTTTTTAGTAATTACTAAAATATGTATCCGATGCAAAAAATTCTTCTTGATTAGATAGATTTTTAATAACAATAACTGTGTGTAGAGTTACTGAAAGAGAGGTATCAGTAAACACGAACACCTTAAGTGAGGGGGAAATTTGATTTTTCTGCTTCACTTTACTCTTTTTTTTCGAACCCCATTTTCGTTGTAGTAAAAATGTGCACCCCCCTCCGCACCCCTCCTTGTTACGCCACCAGTTTGGATCTGACGTTACCAACACATACAGATACTTGCTCAAATTAATCGCATCTAATTGACGTCATGTAATGGTTTTGTTAAAGTTCTACCGCAGAGTATGTTTTGGTTATTGGGCATCAAACGATGAAAGATGTATCGACAAATACATGAATAAATAAATGAATGAAAAAGTATATAAAAGCTGCAGCAGTAGTAGGCTTTCAGACTACTGAAATTAAAATGAAATGCACTGAAAATAAGAAGAGGACATTTTTTAAGCAATTATACTAAAAGCTCCGCTCGCCCTATCAGAAAGGTTTATAGTTAAGAAACTTTTTAAATTAAACTTAAAAAAAAAAAGGTTTTATATTCAGTGTTTAGGGTTTGTATTCTGTAAAAAGTAGTTAGATAAAAATAAAAGAAAATATAAGAACGAACAACAGGATTTGCAAGAAATTTGACAAGGGAACGTATCAGTGTTTCTTTCAGACTTTTTCCTTTCTCCCAGGGCACTTGATATTTTTGGGGGTGGGGGGGGGGCAGGGGAGAGCGGACTAGTTTCCGGGGGCGGACACTGGTAAAAGTATATATATTTTCTATATAAATTCCATTTTGCTCGAGGTGTGAGAATATACCCCCACCCCCCACCCCCGCCCCCCTACTAGCACATGCCCGGTCACTCCCCAGGAAACAGATCACGGGGCCGGTCAAGTTGAGAGGATCAAAGACCCCCGGGCCGAGTTTGATTGGTTGATTGACTGGTTTCTGATTCATCGATTTTATCGATCCCTCGTCCCTTTTGTTACCCGGCGCACGCTGGGCAGAATAAGAAACAATTTCGTTTCTTTTTTTCTAGCGCCGGCCTATATCTGTTAACTACAGACCAAAACGTTTATGTTCCATTGTCATCTATCGCTGTATTTGTTTGTTATTCAGCTTCTTTTTTAGTCGTAAAGGGATCGGTTATAGATAAGGTTGCGTGGTTAGAAGCTTGTGACGTTATTTAAGGACGAGTTATTATCATCAATGATCAATCATCATTATCATCGTCATCATTATCATTATCGTCATCATCATCATCAACATCGTCACCATCATCATCATCATTATCATCATCCTGATTGTCATCATCATTATTGTCATTGTCATCATCATAAATCATCATCATCGCTATCATCATCATCATCATAAATCATCATGATCATCGTCATCATCATCATCATCATCATATTCATCATAATCATGATGATCGGCATCCTCATTATAATCGTCGTCCTCATCATAATCATCTTCATTGTCATTATCATTCATTTAGAACTTTTGTGCAGCATAGGGACAGACCACCATTTCTACATCGTATTCGTTCTGGGCGATTCCTCCAAATTCGGCCCACGACATTCCAGCTACATCTGTTTCACTGACTGCTGATCTTTTCTAAGTTTTTCTTTTCGTTTGTATCATCGAGCTGGTCAAAGCTGTTGAAGACTTTTGGTCGAAACTTAGTGACGTCACTGGTTACTGGAACAACGTCTGTGACTTAGTGACGTCACTGGTTACTGAAACAACTTTTATGACATAGTGAAGCCGTTGGTATACTGTTACTAACTAGAATTTTGACTGACAAAATAATCCCATAAAATCTCCAAGTAACGCAATATAATACAAACAATCCACACAAAAATTCCAATCAATCCGAATATAATCTAAGTAATCCTAGTATAACCGATATAATCCCTATGTGATTAAAACAATAGCTATGTATAAAATAACCAAATACATTTTGAAAAAAGAAGAACTAATAAAACTAACGGCAGCTGGAGAACAATTTTTAAAATTTTTATTTTATTAGCAAAACACAAACAACAACCGAGGTCAAAGGTCATGGCTGGTTTTTTTTTTTTTACGGAAATGATCATTGTGGTGACCTCATTCTTTTATAGACCCTCACAGATTTTAGCTGTCAAAGTATAATTTTTTTTTTCTTCAGACTTGACTTAGAACAGAGAAAATAATAACCCATACGATAATAGTAAAAAAAAAAAATTACAAGAAGAACTTTGTCGTGCTGTAGAGCGCTCGTCTGCTAGATCGAAAGTCTCGAGTTCGTGTCTCGGACTGGAATCTCTAGAGCTTCACACAGCTCTAATCGGTACCTGACTTACTTTAGTTAAAAAAAAAGATGGCTGAACATAGAGCTGATCAACTCTACTTCACCTGCCAAAGGAAACGTTTGGTCTGGGAAATGTGTGAGCAGATGTAGCAAAGTTTTGGATGTATCCGAACTCGCGACCTACAGTGGCCTGCAGCCAACTTTATGAGAACACTGGTATAGAATTTAGAACAAATAACAAAGTAATATAAATATAATATAAATAATATAACAAAGTAATATAACAACCACGGTAGGAAAACGGTGATATATTTTATACACCACACGGACATAAACGCTGAAAGTACATTTTAAACATCTCTCTTTCATCTTTTGTAACATAACAAAGGTATAGATTACTGAACCAAATACGTTACATTAAAGCTCTATTCAAAATATTATTTAAAAAAAAAAAATTTCACGTGTGCTAAACACCGCCTGCTAAAGATTAATTGTGCTAAGTACATGGTGCTAATGTTTTTGTGTGCTGAAGAAGTTTACAATTGCCTGTTGTCAAGCCCTCTTACAACACTTGTTACAAATCACCACCAACATCGCGCGTCTGATTCCTGTCATCTTCTTCTACAGACAAAGACTACTCCCATAACCAGTCAATAATCAAGGTCAAGGATGAATTCTAGCAAGTATTTCATTCATGTGTAGATTTGATTTTTTTCCCTGTTGAATAAAAAACAAGTGATGTTCTGCGCATGCATGCATAAAAAAAAACAAAAAAAAAACAAAAAAAAAAACAAAAAAAAAACAATAAGTGATGTTCTGCGCATGCGTCCAACAATCCTCAATACTCACCCGAACAGGGCCGATCCTCTTTGATGCCAAGGTATAATTACATGCAATTTCTCTCTCTCTGTGTACCCGCCCCTTTCCGTGTTGCTTTAGTCATGCGCGCGTCGGTTAAACAAGGGGATTGAATTATGGGAAGATAACTCGCGAGAAGGGGACAGAACTGATGCTCGACAAATTAAATTAATTTTCTAGGGATTGTGTAAAAAAAGTTTTTGGGTTTTTTTTTCCCCGCTGGTGCAATAAATTACTAGCTGTAGCAATATTGCTTGTAGGATGGTGGAGGGGGTGGAGGGTCTTTGGGAAAATGGCGTTGTTTAATTAAAGGAAATTCTGTACAGTGTTGTTTTCTGTAGTGTGTTTGTCCTTATAAACATGTAAATGTTAGCTAATAGCAAAGAAAAGTATATAGTTATGTCACAGGGTGTTGGAGACACGCTCGTAAAAATGCCATAAAACCTCAATCTTACTAAAAGACACAGCAACAAGTTTGTAAAAAATTATTTCCAGTGTTATGTTGTAAGTAACGAGACATATTGTTTGTAGCACTCTAATAAATGAGACTGGAAGAAATCGTTAGAGGCTACTTTAGGGAGTGTAGTGTTTTCTTTCGCTTCTCTATTGTATGGTCGTTGGGCTGATGTCCACCTAATTTTGTTAACAACAAATTCTAATATTTCCACCAAATTCTAATATTTCCACCAAATTCTAATATTTCACCAAATTCTAATAGTTCCACCAAATTCTAATATTTCACCAAATTCTAATATTTCCACCAAATTCTAATATTTCCACCAAATTCTAATATTTCCACCAAATTCTAATATTTCCACCAAATTCTAATATTTCCACCAAATTCTAATATTTCCAATAAATTCTAATATTCCAACAAATTCTAATATTCCAACAAATTCTAATATTCCAACAAATTCTAATATTCCAACAAATTCTAATATTCCAACAAATTCTAATATTCCAACAAATTCTAATATTCCAACAAATTCTAACATTTCCACCAAATTCTAACATTTCCACCAAATTCTAACATTTCCACCAAATTCTAATATTTCACCCAAATTCTAATATTCCACTAAATTCCAATATTTTTACCAAATTCCAAAATTTTTACTAAATTCCAATATTTTTACCAAATTCTAATATTCCACCAAATTCAAATATTTCACCAAATTCTAATATTCCACCAAATGCAAATATTTCACCAAATTCTAATATTCCACCAAATTCAAATATTTCACCCAAATTCTAATATTCCACTAAATTCCAATATTTTTACCAAATTCCAAAATTTTTACCAAATTCCAATATTTTTACCAAATTCTAATATTCCACCAAATTCAAATATTTCACCAAATTCTAATATTCCACCAAATGCAAATATTTCACCAAATTCTAATATTCCACCAAATTCAAATATTTCACCAAATTCTAATATTTCCACCAAGGTGGATTGTCACTTGGGGCAGTTGGAAGAAGCGCTTGCAGAATTTGTATTCCCTAGACGTACGACAGATACGACAGGTCAATGTCCTGTTGGGACAGGTCTCTGTCCTGTTGGGACAGGTCTATGTCCTAGTGGGACAGGTCTATGTCCTAGTGGGACAGGTCTATGTCCTAGTGGGACAGGTCTATGTCCTAGTGGGACAGGTCTATGTCCTAGGGGGACCACACGTCTATGTCCTAGTGGGACAGGTCTATGTCCTAGTGGGACAGGTCTATGTCCTAGGGGGACCACACGTCTATGTCCTAGTGGGACAGGTCTATGTCCTAGTGGGACAGGTCTATGTCCTAGTGGGACAGGTCTATGTCCTAGTGGGACAGGTCTATGTCCTAGTGGGACCACACGTCTATGTCCTAGTAGTACGATGGGTCAATGTCCTTGTGGGACGACAAGCCTATGTCCTAAAGGACAACTGGCCTATAACCTTCTGTGATGACTGACCTTTGTCATGGGGGGGGGGGGGTCTACAATGCTATTTTAAAATAGAATGACAGCCTATCCAGAAGCTTTAAGCTGTGAATAGAACAGACTTCACTATAAAACTTTTGTTGGCGCTGGGTAACAATTTATTATATTCTAATAGACCAAACCGACCTGAAAACTTACCTATGTCAGCACATGGGAGGGGTGGGATGGTGGAAGGGGGGTGGGGGGATGGGGGGGGGGGGGGTTACACAATAAAAGTTTACATCGGGCTATTAAATGCTGACATCTAGATGGGGGTCGTTTCGTAGGTCTAGTAATGAGGTCAAGCTGATCGCGAGGCCGTAAAAAATTCAGTAGGTCACATTTTACAGGTCTTTCTTTGTGGAGTTAAACGATGGCGGCTGGGCGTGTCTTAGGTCGTAGGTTCGTCAAAAACTGTGACGGCTCGTAGGTTCGTCACAAACTTTGAAGGCTCGTAGGTTCGTCACAAACTTTGACGGCTCGTAGGTTCGTCAGAAACTTTGACGGCTCGTAGGTTCGTTACAAACTTTGACGGCTCGTAGGTTCGTCACAAACTTTGACAGGTAAGTTCGTCACAAACTGTGACGGCTCGTAGGTTCGTCCCAAATTTTGACGGCTCGTAGGTTCGTTATAAACTTTGACGGCTCGTAGGTTCGTCACAAGCTTCGACGGCTTGTAGATTTGTCACTCTTTGACGGCTCGAGGTCATTGAAACAGATGAACTCTACTTTGTCTGCCCAATGTGTTTTGGCACAAACGGGAAAGATGATAATAGTGGGGATAGAGACAGTATTGTAATCGTGCAAAAAATAATCGAAATCGTGATTGACATATCTCATCGTTTTACACCTCCCTAAGTCTGAAAAATTTAGTTTTGAAATTGTGTCTAAGTGGGTGTAAACACGATAGCTTGAGTACCTTTTTAGTTAGTTTCGCGAAATTCATGACATTCTGAGCTATTTCCGGTAACCGGAAGTGGTAACTTACTCTATTTCCGGTTACTAAGATACCAAGTATCATTTCAGTTAGGTGGGCGTATTTTCATAGATAAAAATTAGCTTCCGTTCGATTTGAGCGATTTTTAGTGACCAGATGGAATACTTTAATTCCGATTTCCCAAAAATCTTCAGAATTCGATACAATTTTTATTATATTCACACAAGCACATTTTAAGAACTTTCCGCCTTCATGTATTTTTACAAAAAAAGAGCTTTTTTTGTTTTTGTTTTTTTAACAAACTTCTATAATCATAGAGCACGATTCCATTGGAAGTGCCATCCCAACTATTCTACCGTTAAATTATTCAAGAATTTTAAAGAAACAGTCCGTTTTAGGTGGCGTTGGTAAATTTAATTATTTTTTTTTAAATTCTTTAATTTTCAAAATAAAACAAGTTCATCAACATCATTTGCATACTTACAAACATTAACCGAAATCGTGAGATTTAACAACTGTTTATATCCAATTCAATGTGCCGTTTGTTTTAACAATATGTGCAATGCTGATGATAAATCAACTAAAAATAATTAAGTGCTAGTCAAAAACATCGGAACCAGGCAAAAAGAGGGGTCATGGGGTAATATGAAAACCGGAATGAGAGGATGGGGGTAGGGGGGGGGGGGGTGTCAGTCAGTGAATCGTGACATTACACGTTTACTTTTGTAGGATTTGGGGTCAAATGAATTTTTTAAAATACTTTTTTTTTCAAATAGAAATAATTACATCAGCATAAACAAATTTGTGTGTGAGTGCGTTAGTCTATAGCATAATTCAAACATTTTAAAAAAAATTATCATTACATGAAGAGAATGGTGAACACTACTAGAAAAGGATGTGTCGATCAACAATCCAAATGAAGGTAACTAGAAATAAAGAAATACAAAAAAGGTATTTTTACCATGATAGTCTTAAATGTTTTTTACAGTTTTGTTGAGAATTTTTTTTACAATATAAACAGCGTGGGAAATGAATAGGAAATATTAACAGCATGTAAATAAAAAGGTAGAAATCGAAAAACCGAGATGCATAGTAGATTCTAATTGGATACCATATAGGAGAAGGGTGGTTTATCTTAAATACTTTTTTTTCTGAGAATTGAACACAGTGCTTATTACCTCAACAACTCTTCCATATGTAGTATGATTGTAAAATTATTTTTATTTGCCTCAGACATGTAATTTACAGCGTCAGTTTGCCTTGCCATGTTTGCTTTAGTATAAGTTTTCATCGTCAGTTTGTGAGGACCGATACAGATTAACAATTAGTTATAGTAATACTTCTTTCTTACATGTTCTTTCATTCATTTAAACCAGGGTCGGCAACCTGTGGCTCGCGAGCCGCATGCGGCTCTTTTGATGTCAAGTTGCGTCTCTCTAACTCCTTGCACAAATATTAATAGTTATTTTATTTTATTATCAAAACGCATAGCAAAATTATACTGTAAAGAAACACAAATTAAAACAGAAGAAAAAAAACTCATCAGAGAAGAGTGAATATACGGAAAGTATCCGGACAGCTGACAGCCGCTTGGGCACCAGGCCCAGCCCTACATCCATGTAGTGGCCAGCCCCGTGGCAACAATTCCATGCTTGCCACTGCCCAAGTACCGACTTTTTCGAATGTCGTTATACGGGGAATGTTATTTTATTCAGAATGCATTTCCCTATATGTCAGTAATCATTAATATGACGTGAGTGACGTAGTTTTTTTTTAGTTATTAGCTTCCTACTGTTGAGCCGGGTACTGGACGGTGGGGTACGAGTTTACCCTGGGTTCTATGGGGTGGAAGATAGGCCTGGTGAGAACCAAAGGCGACCAGTACACGGTAATCAAACCGATGTCCAGCCAGTTAGATTGCATTTGCAGTGTTGAGGCCTGCCTGGCTAATGGGAGACACCCCCTGAGCCGGTGATGTCCTTATAGAAAGAAAAGTGGATTGGGATAGTCCTATATTTTTTATCACTAATTTCATTATTCTGACGAAACAAGTGTGTATTTGTATGTGAACAAATATTATTTCATATTTAAAGCTATTTATTTTAAATAACAAATCAAATTTATTTACCTAATCCTAATTAAATAATAAAATATTGAAAAAAAAGTTAATAAAAAGTCTAGTGACAATTTAAGCGCAATTTCCTTATGTTATCTAAAAATAGATAGTGATCAAGTTTGTTTTTAAAAAATGTGAAAAAATGATTAGGCCTAGCGAAACAAAACCTTGTAATTGTAACTCCCTATCACTCTCATATAAATTATAAATAAATTAATAGGGTACAAAAATAACGTTTGAATTAATAAGTAAACAAGTTAATTTTGCGCTAAAAAAAAGACAACTATATTAACCTATATCAAAGGAAATAGTTTTATTTTAACGAGTAGGCCTACACGATGCTCAGTTTGAAAAAGTACTATCATCCTAGGCCTACACGATGCTCAAATAAAAAAAAAATAGTAAATATTTTTTTGTGACCGAACGAAAGGATATTTTTGAAAACTTTCTTCGGTAATATTGTTCTAAATTATGGCAGGAATCGATTGGTAAATGTTTCAAGTCGCTAAGTGGTCTGGTTGCCGAGATATGGGCAAAAAACTGCATTTTTTTCGAGGTTTTTTTGGCTTTTCCGGGATATCCAGGAAGGAATTCCGGGAATTTTTTTGGCCCACAATCATCCTCGGAACTTGCTTAACATATTTGCTTTGGTACTAGTCCTCGATATTGCTTCGTTGAGGAGGAGATATGACTTAAAGCTGCGGACACACATCCATCCATTCATCCATCCAGAAATGACGAGTGAATAATCGCAATTGTCCGTATGGAAATTGCGCTAAAAAGTTAGTGGCTCTTTAAAAAACTGGGAAATTTTGAAAGTTGTAACGTATGGCACTTTCGTCGCAAATGTTCTAAACTTTTTTTTTAAGGAGTATTAAATTTTTATTTACATGCTAAATATGGATATTTTAACTAAGCACTGAGCCCCCTTTAACAAGAATGTTAAGAGAAGTATTTATCTGAACATTGACAAAACATTAGGAAACCAGATCTCAACAGCAAGTCAAAGGTTACAAATGTGGGGCAAAACAATCCATATAAAAGTTGCAACAGGGACATGTATATCAACTATAAATACCCAATCCTATACATCATATAGAAAATTCTAAGGCACATATATCTAACAACTAAAGTGCTGAAATAAGAACATACTACCAAACTCCTGTGTGATCTTAGTGAAATTACTCATAGTGTAAAAAAAGTGTTGGTTTAAAAGAAATTTAACAAAGATTGATTCTCATATGGATATTACACTTTCAAAGAAATAGCTTTGAGCAGAATTTTAAATTTTTTTTTCCTTTTTTTCTTTTTTTTTAATATGCATATTTTTAAACTTTTTTTTTTAATTTGTTTTTAATAATTTTAAACGACTAACAACAAAATTCACGTTTAGAGTCCGTATTACACTTGTTTTACTGAAAATTATATATATATTACACTTAAGACTTTTCTGTTTACAGTGTCAGTTAAGGGTTTACTACTTAAAAAATATTTAATTAATTCTTTTATAAGTTTAAAACAGATTCAAATCTTAAAACAATATTATTTTTTATGTTTAATAAATGTTTTAACCATAATTATTGTTTTATAATCTTGATGACAGAATTTTTTTTATTTTAATGACCTTAGACAATATAGGGAAAAGATAGTTTCCCTTGCTTATTTTAAATTAACATATGGGAGGTTAACGAAGTATTATTCATTGTCCAATACATTTTTAAACTTCAATTTTTTTGTCTAACTTTGTAAACAATCATATAATGCAGTGCTATATTGATTTTTAGACTAATCAATCAATATCGTTAATTATTTACGTCAGGCGCACGCGCCTTTAGCCAATTAAAGAAAACGGATAATTGACGTTTTTTGTTATTCCCTTAAATTGTGTAAGTTTGTTTCGTCCCAGCTGCTAAAGTTTGTTTTGTGCCTCGTTAAAGAAAATGTTAATTTTGTACAAGCTGTTAAGCTTTTGCATGAACTTTAATGTTTTGTTTTTCATAACACCTTCAAAAGTTTGTTTTTTACCGACCTCAAAGGTTTGGGTTTACCAGCTGCCTAATGCTTAGACAGCAGCTGCTTTTGTTGTTATATTTATTGTACCAGCTTCGTAGCTTTTGTGTACTGTCTAGGAAAATGTAGAGATATTTTCTCTAAAACGCTGCAACACCCGTTATTTAATTTACTACTGCAGAATAGTGTAGTGCAATAATGAAAGATGGCGGTCTACAGAAATGTGGTATAACGTTATATCTTGTATGGGTGGGTAAAGATAGAAGTGTGATATAACGTTATATGGTGTAGGGGTGTGTCGAGGTAGAATTGTTATATAATGTTAGTTATATGGTCTAGGCGTAGGTCCAGATAGACATGTGATATACCGTTATATGGTGTAGGAATGGGTCAAGATTGTGTTATATAACAAGAATATGAGTTTGACCTCTGGGATTTTAAGTCAAATATTTAAGTGATTTGCCGGGTGTACCTCACACGGTGAATGCTCCCCCCTCCCCCCCTCCCCCGGGTGTACTTTCCCCCCAACTCCATGACCTCCATCTTGGATGTACCCCCCCCCCCCCCTCCGATGTACCTTCCCACAATTCCATGATTCTTATCCAAGGTGCCCCCTCTTCCCACTCCCCCCCCCCCCCCCCCCCCCCCCGTCGATCAAGAATGCACCATCAAGAAATTTACATGCCGTTATTGCTACTTTTCGTTTTATCTCATTGAATTTACCCACATTTTTTTTTTCGTTTCATTCCTTTAATCCCGTTTTTTTTTTTTTAATTTTTTTTTTTTTTTTTTATATCTCTCTCACTTCTCCATTTTCCCCAAACAAGAAACGACTTGAACAATTTTCTCCCGAGTTACCTCTCTTTGGGCAGACAACTCGCAGCTTGTAGATAAATAGGCTGGCAGACGTGAGCCTCGCTTTGAGAGGCTGCAGGCTGGGCTGGCCTCGGTTTGATTCACGACAAGCTCACATCTAGGTCAATACGATGAAAGCAGCGAACATGCACCGATGAGATGGGCAGGGTTCATCGCTTTTAACTTACACCTTACACACAGACTTTAAAAAAAAATTCTCTACATCTGTTGTCTTGTGGAGGTTCGAAGGTTTAAAAAAAAAATAAGAATAAGACGCCGATTTTCGAAGAGAAAGGATTAATTTTTTTCTGTTTTTGAAAAGAAAACCTAGAATGGACATTTTTTTTTTAACTTTAAAAAAAAAAAAAAAAACTAAATAGATAAGTCTAGAGCTCATTGCGAGAGTTTTTGTTTGTTTTGAAAAGAAAGCCTAGTTTGGACATTTTCTTTTTACTTTTTTTTTAAACTATATAGATAACTCTAGAGCTCATTGCGATTTTTTTGTTTGTTTTGTTCTGCAATACAGTTTTGTTGATGAACTTTGTTGTGATGGATGAAAAATTAAACAATGTAATGAAGTAAAGGGGAAATATTTAGGCTTTATTGTAGTGAGAACATAATTATGTTTGCAGATTTTGCTGGAACATACAGTTGGTTGTTGTTTTTTTTTAATCCATAAAAAGCATAACTTTAACAGACGGGCCGATTCCAAACGGGGGGGGGGGGGGGGGGGGGAAATAAGAGCTTAACACCTTAAACCTCCCGGATGTCAAGGAAAATAATTTGTAATTTTCACGTATTATGTGTTGGGTTCAGAAAAATAATTTTACGTTTCTTGGATAATACACGTTTGGTATGTTGGTTGTTTCTGTCATCTCTTCTGGAGTTCTAATTCTGAGGTCTACGACTGGGGTCTAGGGCGGGGGTCTGTTGTTGGGGTCTAGGGCTGGGGTCTAGGGCTGGGGTCTAGGGCTGGGGTCTAGGGCTGGGGTCTACGACTGGGGTCTAAAGCGGGGGTCTGTTGGTTGGGGGTCTAGGGCTGGGGTCTAGGGCTGGGGTCTATGGCTGGGGTCTAGGGCTGGGGTCTAGGGCTGGGGGTCTAGGGCTGGGGTCTAGGGCTGGGGTCTAGGGCTGGGGTCTAGGGCTGGGGTCTAGGGCTGGGGTCTAGGGCTGGGGTCTAGGGCTGGGGTCTAGGGCTGGGGTCTAAGGCGGGGGTCTGTTTGTTGGGGTCTAGGGCTGGGGTCTAGGGCTGGGGTCTATGGCTGGGGTCTAGGGCTGGGGTCTAGGGCTGGGGTCTAGGGCTGGGGTCTGTAGTTGGGGTCATGGGTTGGGATTTAGGGCTTTTGTCTGCAGCTGGTGGTCAAAGGTTGGGGTGTCTAAAACTGGGGTGTTGGATTGGGGTCTAGGTTGGGGTCTAGAAATGGGGTCTAACACTGGGGAGGGGGGGGGGGGGGTCTAATGGTGTGATATTGCGTTTGGGGTCTAACACTTGGGGGGGGGGAGGAGTCTAAGTGTGTGGTATTGAGTTGGTGTCGAGGGCTGTGATAAAGGGTTGGGGTCCAGGACTGGGGTCTAAAAAATGGGGGTCTAGGGCTAGAATCTAGAGATCTTGTTGGGTCTAACGCTGGGGGTCAAAGATGGGGGTCTAGGGCTGTGGGTCAAAGATGGGGGTCTAGGGCTGGTGGGTCAAAGATGGGGGTCTAGGGCTGTGGGTCAAAGATGGGGGTCTAGGGCTGTGGGTCAAAGATGGGGGTCTAGGGCTGTGGGTCAAAGATGGGGGTCTAGGGCTGTGGGTCAAAGATGGGGGTCTAGGGCTGTGGGTCAAAGATGGGGGTCTAGGGCTGTGGGTCAACGATGGGGGTCTAACGCTGGGGGTCAAAGATGGGGGTCTAAAGCTGGGGGTCAAAGATGGGGGTCTAAAGCTGGGGTTCAAAATGGGGGTCTAAGGCTGGGGGTCAAAGATGGGGGTCTAAAGCTGGGGGTCAAAGATGGGGGTCTAAGACTGGGGGTCAAAGATGGGGTCTAAGACTATGTTCTAATATCCTCTGTTCTATGCCGCGACACATCTGATCTAATGTTGTCACTGTAATGACAAGGCCTGGACCAGTTTTTCACACTATTCAGTTACCATTAGGCACTCTTGAGATACACATTTAAAAAACCGGAAGTCTAAAATTAGCAACAATTAATATACTGTAATACCAACTGGCAACCGATGTTTATCTACTTTTGGTTTTAGTTTATTATTTTTTTAAAAAACTGTTGTAAACACTAACTTAAAACAAAAATCTAAATATTAGGATGTGTTTGTTTGGGGGATAAACACGTAAATACTGATTATACTTTTTGTGTGTGTGTGTGTGTGTGCAGAATTCCACTATCCCGAAATCGATAATTCATTCTGTACACACCTACCATAAACCTAAATTTTTTGCTGTTAATTAATTAACCACCAGCGTTGGTGTACGGCTGTTATCGCATCCTGTGCATCTCTGCTGGAAGTGTCGTCTGACCGTCTGCTGCCGTATGGACGACTGCGAGTTAGTTTGCGGTC